>NC_048426.1:1458499-1481914 GCF_013103735.1 Etheostoma cragini | reverse complement strand
CCCCCCCCCCCCCCCCCCCCCCCCCTCCCTCCGGGCACACAATGAGGACACTGTTTCAACAAGATGAGGGTCCAGCCTCCGAGGCAACTGACAGAGATATTAGAATAACAATGGGCTGGGTTAATGATGTTTGTGCCGTTAAAGGCACAAAGTCCTCACTGAAAAGCCATTAGGCCCCGAAGTTAGAGAGAATGAATGGAGTGTATTTTTTAACACTGATTACTTGCGACGAATTCTAAACAGAACATTAATCAACACACAAAACACCAGCGGCTCAATGTCCCATTTTTTTTATAGCAGGTTCTTCATATTTCTTCATGCTGCTTTACTGTGACTTCTCTTTAGTATATTAGATAGAGGCATGCAGAATTAGAAGCGATTCCTTTCCTTTCCTTGCTTTTTCACCCGACTTCTTCACTCTGATCCACCCATCATGTCGAGGCAGCAGGCAGAGCCAAGTTGGAGCTGGCAGATGGGGGGGCGGGGGGGGGGGGGGGGGGGGGGGGGGGGGGGGGGGGGGGGGGGGGGGGCAAAAAAGCCAAAGAGAAAAAGAAAAGGAGAAAAAAAAGAGAAGAAGTCTTTGAAGAAGACTGAGCGCGCAAAAGCTGCATTTTAAAGTTGGATGGCACATCAGAGGCACGAGCAGCTCCAGTTGTGCCTTTTTTTTTAAGGGATATATGCGCTCGTACTGCAGTATCCAACAAGAGCATTCTCTTTAAAGGCAAGACCAAACACTCACCGCCATGCTACGAGGTCTAATTATCCTCTGGATCACACAGGGAGCAGAGACAAGCAGAGAATGCCTATATCTGAAAGTAAATAAATGCGACTGGATTTCATCTATAGTTATTTACATTCACATTATAGGCTGACAATATCATTTAGTGTGACTTAGTGCAACACTTAAACAAGTTGTATTTCCTTTGCGTCCTGTGTCCTTGAAGCTCATGTTTAATGGAGATGTGATGGAAAAAGATGAAAAAGAACAGCTGGGCCAAAAGAAGGGCTGGAAGAATCATCAAAAGTTCAATACATTTTTTATTCACAGTATCAGATCATAACGAGAGTTATCTCAAGACATTTTACAGATAGCGTAGGTCTAGACCACAGTCTATAATTTACAATGAACCAACAAGAGCAAGCAATTAGTGTGACAGTGGCGAGAGGAAAAACTTCCTCTTAGGAAGAAACCTGGGACAGATCCAGGCTCTTGGTAGGCGGTGTCTGACAGGGCCGGTTTGGGGGGGTGATGAACAGTGGCAATAATAGTCACAATAAAGATAATGAAACTATATATAGAAATATTAGTTGTAGTAGTTCATGACGTTTCAGGGTGTAGCAGGGCACTGCAGGGTGTAGCAGGGCGCGGAGCATGACCACAGCGACGGCTGCAACCACGATTTAGGTGCCATCCTAATCCAAGAAAAACTGCTGGGTGAAAAAACATAAGGGACTCCCTAGAGCTAAGTCAGTAACAAGGTCTATAGTTGGCTAGAACTCAGGATCGAGGGTGTTTTTTTTTCATTTTTTTTTAAGAAGAGGTTTTATCACAACCATCTTAAATGACTGAAGTACATACCCTGTTAATAAAGACATATTGATCCTATCTAGTAATGAAGTGGTAAGCACGGGTAACGCTTCTTTAAGTAGCCTCGTTGGGATGGGGTCTAAGAGCCAGGTAGATGGCTTAGCTGAAGATACCTTTAACATTAATTGTTGGAGGTCTATAGGATACATGCAGTCTAAGTACTGGATATGTCAGGTTTTGGGAGGGACATAAGTTAAAGCTTAACTCTTGCAAAAATGCAACCTAGGGTCATTTTGTGAATGTACCCGAGTCAAAGACTTTGTGTAAAAGCATAAGTAGGATGGAAGTCAAAGTACTTTTATTGGTCTCCCTAATGAGAAATTTGCATTGGACACTGAGCAACTTAGCTGCAAGAGTTATAGACACAACGACAAGCACAGGGTTAAAAAACAATTAAGACAAATGTACAGTCAACATATGGGCTACTCCAGGGCCTGTGCAAATTGCTGATTAAGGATTTTCTATACTAAATAAGATAAAAGCCATACTTCAAAACAAAACCAATTTCATTCATCCATCACAGTCACAGATATACATTAAAAATATTCATAGGCATATGGAAGCATCTCTTTTCCGATTTTCCAGGTTTTTTTTCAGTCAAACTGACTTTTGAATGGGAGAGCTAGCTAGTCTACTATGATAGCATCTTACTACTTTTAAAACACTACAAACAGTGAAACTTTGCTCCAAGTATCACCAGGGGCTCTACACATGAACCCAGCATTGAGAACATTGTTTGTGTTCCCAGAATTTATTAAAAGGAGTTACACTTTAACATAAGAATCCTGTTATATTAAGGCATGGCATTGAATTAAGTTGAGTTGTTAATATCTTTCTTAAAATGTAGCTACAGCACTGTCAGATCTAGTGGCATCTAGTGCAGAAGCTTTTATCTGATTTCGTTTAGTTGGGTAATAAGAATTCGAAAGTTATTAAAGAATGGTCAGATAGTAAAGGATTCTGCAGAAATACTGTTAAATCTTCACTTTCGATGCCATGTGTCAGCAAAAGGACGAGGGTTCAGCTCTGACTCAAACCAGTTGAATCTAGTTAACATTAAGTCTTTCTTAGAATCATGAATATGTGCCGTGAAACTGTATGACGTCAGATTGATGTCATATGTTGTGAGCTCAATAAAATATGCTCATGAGAAACGCAAAGTGCCATGTGCACAATATGTTTTTATTTTTTTAAATACCCAATTGTAATTTACCCAAAATACCATGATTGAGTCCACACAACGCTCTTTGGCAAGTACCAATCTCTACTTTCATTAATTTCGGGCCGTCTTATTCATTTTTATATTATTTAAAAAAACATTGAAGTGGTTTTGAAATAGTATTGAGTAAAAGTTGACATATTCCAGTCTGTGATTATCATCAACATCCATTCCTTTAATTTTGGTCTCAATAATTCCTAATTTCTGCTTTTCTAACTCAAACATAAGGTATCATTTCCTATAAATGAGGTTCATTGACCATAAATTACCCAAAAACTGTTAAACTAAAGTTAATAAGTTAGTTTTACCTAGTGTTGAAAACGTCAAAAAATGACAGAGGCAAAAGTGTTGAAAAATTGACAAAAAACGTAAGGAAAAAGTTAAAAATGTTGATTAAAAAGCGTCAACAAAAGTGTTGATTTTCAATTTAGACAAGAAGACAACACAAGGGTCAAGGAACATTTCAAAAGCATCCCATATGTCCAACTACACAACGGACTAGAGACACTTTGACACCCCTTCCTTCACGGTGTTAGCTTGTGCTCCAACATCAGAGACAGAAACTCTTCTTTGGAAGGAACAACAATCAAGGGAGGCTGCAAGGAAGTAACCAATCATAAGAGGGCCTCGGTTTCGGTCCCTAAATTGTCAAAAGTCAGGACCGTTAATGGGAGCAGGAAATCCTCTTGGAAAGCATCGGGTCCTGTGAGAGTGTGTATGCAGCCTGTGCAACCCTCGGTTGGAGCACGAGGACTTATATGTTGTGAGTCTTTGAAATGTATCCCAGTGTAAATCCTTTCAGGAAGACCTCACTCTTAATTAATGCTCTACCTCACTTTCCTGCTAAACCAATCAGAATCATACACAATGCCAAGGGCCAATCGCCGAGTCCCATTCCTGCTTTCAATAATCAGTTTCTCCCTTTGCTACCAGCTGTTGTTTCCGGCAAAGAGTGGAACAATCCCCCTCCAGTCCTCTACTCCAGCTGACCGGTCCAGAGACTCCTTCGGTCTGGTCTTCGAGCTCCTTCGTCGCCACCACCGGATACTAGACTCCATCAGGGGGGTCTAATGATTCTCTACCCCTATATATTGATATAAGAAATATTTGTATAGCGATGGACTCTAATAGCCAAAGGCTACATTTCATTGAGCTGTACAATGAATCTTATATATCTCAATCTAAATCGAATTTGCTCGCGGGTATGTTTTATCACGGTCGCGGCATTACAGAAATCTGATAGCAGCAGAACAACAATAATGTAAAATCATACTCCTTGGTGGCCAGTGGTGAGTAGCATAGAGGTCAAACCAAACAATAGATACGCCAAATATTCTCATTCGGTCATTTATGTTTGAATCCCCATGTCTCTCATGTTACATTGAATTCATATTTTAAGTAAACAAGACAATTTTAGGAGAATCGAGACAATAGATGGAACAAACAGCCAGGTAGGGAGAAACAAGAGCATGCAAAAAAAGAGAAATTAGGGTGCCTGTTTATGAAAATGATGATGTGCTCGACCCTCTATCTAAACACTCCCACACAGGCTTAAAGACGTGACTGGGGAAAGAGGAGCTGAGGAAATGCCTGTGGCCGAGCCTCTTATTTTTCCATGGCAGCGTTATAAACATATAGAGCAATAACATCTCCTGCATGCACCCCCTCTGTCCGCAGAACTGTGGCTGGCCTCTCAAAAGCAGCACTATGTTATTATGCTATGAATGCCTTCTGTGTGTGTGTGTGTGTGATACATGTTCTTCTGTGCTCCAGCTCTGCTCACACGTATGTCGGTCTGAGCATGGGTTGGCTCCGAACAGGAATGCAACATATGATGAATGCAGATGTTTATTTCCCAAGGCTTCCTGTGTAAATGATCCCGCTCGGCCGAGCGCAGGTAGATTCGCAGAGCCGGACACGTGGGCGTCAATGTGACACAGAAATAGACTGGAGGTAAATGGTGGAGACTGTGCGTCAGCTGAATGGGCCAGACTGTCTCACAAACTGGAATAAATAGGTCTCTGCGTCCACAAACTTGCAGCCTTGCCTCTCCCCCCCCCCCCCCCCCCCCCCCCCCCCTAACGAGTAGAGGTAAAACCCAACAAGTTGAACTGTTTATGTACAAAAGGACTTTATTGATTGTATACAGCATGACCTTTTTAGAGAAGAAGAAATCACCACCAACACACTCATCATTCAATCTTTGTATAATATTAAGCCGCTAATGTTTCTGTTTGGCTTCAATGTGATAATTTTAAGTGTTATGCTATCAATTATAATATTAGACTATATATGACTTTTTGTGACTGTACCGGTTCCTTTCAAACTGTCCAAGTTTCCATACCTAGCTGACAAACAGCATGTCCATGCATCATAAACCCAATGTTTTCCACTGTATTAGATATCCCTAGCCAAAACTAATCCTGACTAGAACAACAACCCTGCAATAAATGTACTTCTAGATTTATTCTTCAATTATGAAGAGATTATGAGAGTAAGTCCAAAAGTCTTCACCCTGGCTTGAGTTTTTCAAAAGCTCCATTTACCTAAAAGGCTGTTTGGGTGCGGACCAAAGGCCAAAACGCAAAGAAAAAGCCACGTTTAAAAAAAATACCCACGTATGTGTGGGCTAGGTCTAAGATCCTGGAAAGACCAGTGTTAACTGACGGTTGGTAGGAGAATAGAAATGCCCTCTGGAAATGTCAAACCTCAAACTCAAAAGCTTTTTCAAGCCTCCTAAACACATTTTGTTCTCCGTGCATCTTCCAGCAGCTGAATCAGGAGCTTCTTAGCCCAAGGACACCAAAAGGTAGACAAAGGGACTGGAGCACCCTAATTTATTTAGCTGTAGAATAAGGACGTCACACTTCATTGGTTCTGAGAGGGTCATTTTCAGCCATTTTAAGCCTACAACTTATTTGTCAGCGCAGGATATACCTACACACACCACTACACCTGTCAGCGCTCTGTCGGCACGGCTCATTTCATTCCTCCGTATGGTGATGCAATCACAGGCCGAGCAGCAGCAAGAAAGACTCATTTTGTCCCCAAGACGTCCAATCACATTAATCACCTGAAAACCTCTCACTGTGCAATGGACCTCCATCCTCATCGCCTCAGACAAAGAGATGAAACACGAAGCAGAAAGGCTGAAATAATCTGAAATGGTACTTTTGTTGCATATGATGATCCTTCTGGCTGGAAATCCCCTTTTAAAAAGTCCATGACAAGCATTATGGGTGGCAAAAATATAGAAAACAAAGCAGGCTAAAAGTAGTTGAAAGTGTTTTTTTTTCCTCCTGTTGTTACATTTCAAGGCTCCTGCCAGTATATAATCATATACTGCTTCTTATTTTACCACTTGATTGGGTTTTTTTCAGTAGTTTTTACCAAGCTAAAATACTTTGAGTTGTTCCATCCTTCCTGCTTCGGTCTGGACATCCCATGTCGCCACACTTGACATCCGTCGCTATTTATTTGTGGAACTATACAGTTTTTTGGAAAGTCTGTCGACACCAGGAATATATTTCCTCTATCATCTTTATGTCCTGACAGACATCCATATCTGGTATTGTCCTTTTCCTGTTTTTGTCTCTTTTTTGGTCTGTAATTACATGTTCCATAGGAATACTATCTCTTAAATTGGTTATGATGTGTTCTTGTCTTTATGCATCTTTAGAAATACTTTTTATAGGACAACAGAAGGCATGTGATCTAGTGAGCGCCCTGCTTGCATGATTTCTCCATGATCCAGACGCAGTGCATGATATCAAAATGCCAGCCTAAAACAATATGTACTCATCTTTTGAGTATTTCTTCAGAAATTGGCCATTGAAAAGAGAAGAGAAGATAAAACTTTGTCTGTGTACACAGACAATGTTCTCGCATTGTCTGCTCCAACAGTCAACAGGTAACATTAAAAAACACACAATAAAAAGCATCCGTATGTCTGATACACACACATGCATGCACGCACACACACAGTAATAAGTAGTAATACAGTCTGCGTCTTCTTTTTTACATCCTGCCTCCTCTTCAGCATCCTATGAGGTTTTAAGAATGGGAGTTTTTATCCGATCTCATGTAACACATATACAAAAAGAGAGACCGAAATAGCTTTTCAATAAAGGTGGCAGAGAACTTTGTACTTGTTAAAAACTCTAGGAACAAGTATTTGTATTTCTTTGTATTTCATGCCAGACGTAAAACTGCATTATCGTCTTCTTCCCATCCGTTTGGGTTCTTTAACTCAGACACCCAAAGTCGCAACTCCCAAACTCAGGCTGCTGTGTCTTCACACAACTGTCTTCATCAAAAGAATCTGCTGACAGGAGCTTGAGAGCCGGAGAGTCTTCCCTTTTCCACAGGTTCCCACACACACATTAGAGTGTTTTACACACATTTGTGAAACCGTTTTGGCGACGCACGATGAGCCTCGTGGATTATTGTCATGGCCAACCCCGATATTATAGAATTACAGTCAGACAGAGCGACTCCTGGTGCTGCGCGGACAATTACTCTGCGGCCTGGATCTCAGAGGAAAAGCTGCATTAGAGAAAAAAAACCTCAGTCTATCAGATGCTGGAAAACAGGGAAGTGTTGGCAGATAATGCAATCAATACAAACCAGAGTAATCACAGCGGGGCTCAGAGGGGGTCTGACTCCGCTTTATTAGAAAGTTCCTCTCCAAGATGAAATTCAACACTGCTCTGGCCAAAGAAACACCATAAACACCATAAAGCGAGTTCCTTGCACCGTTACAAGTCTTACCCAGGACTCAGTGGGTTCATCAGAAGGCATACTCCTTCAAAGACTTCCTGAATCTCCAGGAGCTGTCTGAGTAAAACCACACTTTCGTGTTCGATTCCCAAAGCAACAGCATCTAAGAGTTTGAGCGCTCTTTGGCTCCTTCATCCAAAGCCATGTTACAGCGGTGTTGGAAGCCTCATGGGCTGTCGCTTCAGACTCCACGCTGAGCAGTGGGCTGCCTCCATCTTGTGGTGAATGTTATGTTCTATATAAAAAAAACTTTGATATTTTGAGACCATCCGGCACGCTGGGATTTGCTACGGGACAAAGGCAACTCAAGGTGGCAGTGTGCCTCCACAAGTCATTTGATATCTGAGCTAGAGACAGATAGAAAAGATTTACTATCTTTCTCTTACTGCACTATAGGGTGCAGTAAAAGAAACAGAGACCTTATATAGCATCCCTGGTCTCCATATGCTGAAATGTTTGCAGCCCTGATCCCAAGTCCTTGTCTCAACCAAGGGGTTATGTTACCAAGGGATTACACACACACACACGTATATATGCATTCATACATATAACACTTCATTTCTGCATTCTGGTACATTCTTCTGCAACACTTTTTGGTGCAAATGTCTTTATTTATGTAAAGGAAATTATAATAGTTTTTTGGGGGGTGGGGGGGATTGCACTGGCTAGTTTTGATAAGTTCTGACTCTGTGAATTACACCTATGGTCTCAAGAAAAATGTAAAAACGTCTGTTTCATGGGTTAGCATACTGGTCATTTAAATGATCATTAGGATCATTAGAACATGGAGCGTACCATGTGACGGGTGTGCCTATTTCAACAGAGTGACGGTGTAAGTGATGAAATAAGTGAAGCAGAACGAATCAGAGAAGCAAAGTTGTTATTATATATATTTGTTGTATAATCGACTTTGATGCATTTTCCCGTAACTTACAAAATACATTCACATATGTTTAAAATAACAATATCAAAATGAATATCGCTATATTCAGTTTTTTGTGGTCAAATTTTTTTATTTAAAGAGCAAAATGAAAATGCAAAACATCGGTCCAGATGACAATACAGTATACAGGAAAGGAAAGTACACTACACACACCATTGTTTTACTCTAAAACAAAGAGAGGAAATACGGGAACGAGGGAGACACAACAACAACACAACAGCAAGATGTCTGCAGCTCCCGAACAAGACACACACAAACAGACACACAAACAAATAAGAGGTACAGACAAGGAGACTGGCATAAGACAAAAGAAAGGGACCAAAGACCAGAGGGACCAGATATTTTGGATTCATTATTGTTCCAGAACTGCCCAACAGGAGAGAAATCCCAGGTCACGTGAAGATATATAATACAAATTCATAATATAATAGATATATGGACTAGAACTTTATCTCTAGCAAAGTCCTATGATGCTCACAGTGAAAGGATTTCAGTGATAAACTTCTAGTTTGGGACTTTTGATGTCTCATTTGAGTTATCCTTTGGTTATACTTTGTGGGTTATTACCAATTTTGCCCTAAAAGGACTTATTTTAACTGTTAATAATTGTACTTATTACACATAATATACAGTATACAGTAGATGCATGACTCCTGACCCATGCCGACTTCAAACCCTAAGCTGTTTCTGGTTCCCCATGGTCCATTGATTAAACCCACAGCAGTTTCTAATTAGTATAAGATGTTTTTAACTTCTAAGGCTTCAAATCTTTGGAGCCAATTCCTTTCACATTTCTGCATTGATAGCAATGCTTTGAAATGTATTCAAGCTGTTAGCATTCACACTGCATTTTCTGCAGGGCATGCCTTCTCTTGCACTCTATTTTAACTTTGGTTATAATTTGCATTTCATGTTGTAGCCCTGATGGATAACATAAACTGCATTCTTTTTACTTAGTTATGTTTTATGGCCCATATATATTTGTTGTACTGCACATTGCTGCAGATCATGTTTTCACCCAGCTCTCTGATTTAGCTACAGAGTGAGACCTCTCACTTCTGTTCCATCTTTGTTGGGAGTCACACATGCGCAGTTCCTATGTAAGGACTACTAGCCAGTCAGGAGCAGAGTATGATGGCCCTAACAGTACCTAGGTAAGGACTACTAGCCAGACAGGAGCAGAGTATGAGGGCCCTGACAGTACCTAGGTAAGGACTACTAGCCAGTCAGAAGCAGAGTATGAGGACCCTGACAGTACCTAGGTAAGGACTACTAGCCAGTCAGAAGCAGAGTATGAGGGCCCTGACAGTACCTAGGTAAGGACTACTAGCCAGTCAGAAGCAGAGTATGAGGGCGTGCAATGCCAGCAGCTAGGCGAGCATTATAACGTGACGCATGTTTGTCTCTGAAGTAAAGGCTGGACTACTACAGAGCTGTTTGGAGCAGTCTGGGAACAGGGTTTCTGTTGGAGAGGGTATGTCCCTGTGGGGGGGGGGGAATTTGGGCTTTTTCACTTTGTAAACCCATAACGTGCAAAAGATATGTAACGTGTTAAAGGAAAGGGAAAAGGCCAAAAAAGCATAATATGAGCCCTTTCAGTAAAAGTATGTAAGCATACATCATCAGGAAAATGTAAAAATGAAAGTATTAGTAAAAGTAAAAGTACGCAATGCAGAAACATCCTGCCATTTTAGACTGAAAACGATTAAATCAGTCCTGTGTTTAAAGGTCTAATCATATCAGCTGGACTTGTAGGCTGTTATATTGTTGGGTAGTTCAAGTTATAATGCAACATAATATTTTATACACTGGGTTAATTTGTAAAGTAACTATCAGATGAGCGTAGTGGAGTAAAAAGTAGAATATTTCTCTGTGAAATATAGCGGAGTAGAAGTAGAAAATGACATGTCCTCTCCTCTTCCTCCCCAGACTGGACATCCTCCAACCGTCCACTAGATGTCCCCAGACTCTTTAGCCAGTCCTGGTCCCCTGACGTCCCCTCCCTTTACCACACCTGTTCCCACGTTCCTCCTCAGCCCTGCAGTTTGTAACCGGCCCACTTCCACACGCTCACTGCCATTTTGTCAACGTTGCCATGGAGCTGGTGTCTCTGTGTTGTAGCGTCTGTCTCCTGTGTGTTATCTGTCTCCTGGAACCCTGTCACCTAACTGTCTTAACTCATGCCTACCAGAGACTAGAAGACTCTAGAGTGTGTCACCGTCTCACATCTAAAGACAGCCGGTAGGGAGTCGGGTAGGGCACCGGAGGGTCGCTGGTTCAAGTCCCCGTTCGGACCAAAGTACGGAGTCTGGACTGGTAGCTGCAGAGATGCCAGTTCTTCTCCTGGGCACTGCCAAGGTGCTCTTGAGCAAAGCACCGAACCCACCTCATCTGCTCAGGATGCTGGTCCAGCACTGGCATCCCCCTCACGCTGACATCATTAATGCATGTGTGTGTATTTCAGGCCTGTGTGCATAACAACAGAGTGTAAATTGTAAATTTCAGAGTATAAATTACAGTTAAATTAAATAATGTCCCTGAGGATTTAGTCTCAGATATATAATATAATTCTTAGTTTATCTTTTTGGAAAGTCTTCCTTTCATAGATCACTTTTTGTTAGTTTAACAATAAATGGATTTGATTTATCTTGAACCATTAACTGTTAAATGTCCACCCCTGGACACGAAGGGGACATAACGTCACAATTAGCTCCAGACTACAATTAGATTAGTTTTGAAAAAAACAGAAAGGTTTCAGAGGGGAGTTTTTCCAACATTCCCATAAAGTCCCTGAACTGATCCCGTGTGTGTGTGTGTGTGTGTGTGTGTGTGTGTGTGTGTGTGTCCTCCCCTTGTTGCCTGTCACACCCACACACCCATTAATGGAAGCTGATGAAAGGCTTACATACTTCATATCAATTAAATATGCGAGAATCGCATTAAAAAGTCATTGTTCAGTGTCAGATTGTCACACTTTTTTTCTGTCACATATGATTATTTTAGAACTGATTTGACAAAATTTGCTCCCTTCAGTATGACAATGTGAGAATATATTATGAATGATCTGTGACAAATAAATTCAGTATTAAAATATCTATTTTTGCCTTTTCTAAAGCCAGTTTTTAGAACATTTTGACAAGGAAATGGAATAGTGTCCTCGGTGCTTCTTTATGTTTTTATTGGTTCTTTGCTGTTTTTTTTGGTTAGTTCATATCGCCTAACCAAAATAAAAATAACCCGGAGGACTTTATTTAGTCGTGCATCTTCTGGGATTTTTAATCTCTGTCTGACTGCTGTGAAGCGTTGTATGTGTTATTAAATCATCAAATAAAATTAAATCAGTCCGCCAATTGGGTTATGTGGTTGGTAATTGAACAGATATCATATATCATGTGGATGATAGTAATGGCATCTAGGGCCGCAACAAACAATTATTATTTTTTTATTTTCATTTTCATTAGTTGTTTGAGCTATAAAAATGTCAGAAAATTGTGAAAAATGTGGATCGTGGTTCCCAAACGCCCCATGACGCCTTCAAATGTCTTGGTTGATCCACAACTCACAGATATTCAGTGTACTGTCACAGAGGAGAGAAAGAAACTAGAAAATATGCACATTGAAGAAGCTGGAATCAGAGAAATCAGTTTTTTTTTTATTAAAAAAATGACTCAAACTGATTAGTCAATTATTAAAATAGTTGGCGATTATCATCAGATTCATCTTTGCACCTCTCAGCCATTTTTTAACCTGTGCCACCTTATTCCTCATCACGCCCCTGGTTGTTAGTTTCCTGCTAAAACACCTGCTGGGAAACATTATGAAAAACAACATAGCTGCTATATTGCCTTTTATGAAAGTTGTAATCTACATTATTGACACAAATTTATTGTTAGAAGGATAACGAGGATGTATTTTGATCAGTAATATGCTAAATCACACGCCAAATGATCGATCTGCTTCTGAAAATGTGGTAACCTAATCTGTTTCAGGGCTTTTTTATTCCATTAATTCAATTTTCATAAAACAGTTTACTCTGTCTAATATTTAATATTAATAGTAATAGTTTGATAAGCATTGCTTTACATCACTGATTTAGCCCGCTGTAAACAAGAGTCACAGTAAACTGTACTACATGATGTTGAATATTGAATATTACCTAAATTCATAAAGCATTTTTCTCCTCCTTATCTTCACTTTGGATGACAGAGGAACATGGCAAAGTCTTAAAAAGTGTAGAATTCTAGCCAGAGGAACAAGAAAAATGGATATTGAAAAGCGTAGATTTTGGATATAAGTATAAATATATATACATATATATACTTTTTTTAATCCTATATCTCCTTCTTACCTATAAATATGTTTCCCAGTCATTTCAGACACCCCTATAGTGGACCATACCATCTTAACCTTGCAGCAGCACATCTCTTTCTTGTGAATGTGCAGAAAGTTCTGAAAGATTCAATAATTCAAATAAATAGATAAATAGATGCAGAAATTGCGTGTTGACAACAACTAATAAAGTAATCAATGCTCTAAATGTTATGGGGGGTGACCCCCCTGACCCAGAGTATGTTGGCCAGAGCCAGAGTCTGACCCCCCCTGACCCAGAGTATGTTGGCCAGAGCCAGAGTCTGACCCCCCTGACCCAGAGTATGTTGGCCAGAGCCAGAGTCCCTCAGAGAGAACGTGAAGCCAACAGGACTCTGCTGTGTCCCTCCATGGAGGATTTGACAGGGGGAAACATTAGTGGAACCGCTGCCCCACTCTGTGACCACACCTCCTGTTACTCAGTGTGTGTCTATTGGCTGTTGGACATGATCTGCTGTCTGAATGTGGCTGCTTGTCAAGGCTTTATTCTATTAAAACTCTCCAAACTGCTCCATCCTCCCTGACACTTGTTGCTGCCTGCCTGCCTGCCTGCCTGCGCCGGGACAGGCCACCTGTCCTGAACCGCCTCAGCAACTCCTTAGGGATTACCCGCGGGTGAGTGATGAACTCCATCGACCCTCAGTCCCATCACCAGCACCAGCACCAGCACCATCACCATCACCATCACCAGCAGCAGCACACCTCCCCTACCGTCGGCTCTCTCCCACCCAAAGGCGCCCAGGAGGCCCCGGACATGGCCGCCGTGTACTGCGACAACCTGAGCAGCATGTACCACCAGCAGAGCCTGCAGGGCGCGCAGAGACCCGCCGGCTACGGCCTCGGAGATTACGCATCGTCTCCGAACCCGTACCTGTGGCTCAACGGGCCGGGCGTCAACTCGTCCGCGTCTTACCTGCACGGCAATAACCCGACGTCGTTCATCCCGCCCTCCTACGGCTCGCAACGGCAGTTCCTCACCAACTCACCCGGCTTCGGGGGGCCCGACCTGGGCTGGCTGTCCATCGCCAGCCAGGAGGAGCTGCTGAAGCTGGTGCGGCCGCCCTACTCCTACTCCGCGCTCATAGCCATGGCCATCCAGAACGCGCACGAGAAGAAGCTGACCCTGAGCCAGATCTATCAGTACGTCGCGGACAACTTCCCGTTTTATAAGAAGAGCAAAGCCGGCTGGCAGAACTCGATCCGGCACAACCTGTCCCTGAACGACTGCTTCAAGAAAGTGCCGAGGGACGAGGACGATCCAGGTACAGTGAACGCACCAGGGGAAAAAGTTGTTCTAAACTAAATATGTAGCACTTAGGGTTACAGACAGGTCAAAGGGACATTACTATATAAATCCTAAAAATAAATTAAATGTAAAAACATTACAATAACAAAATACCATTATTAAAAAAATATGACACAAGTGGCTGTACTATAAAACAAAAAGCAAAGTAATGCTACATTCTAAAAGATTTATGGGAATTCCAAATAAAGCCAATTAAAGGCTCCATGGTAAGTAGTGCAGTTTTTTTTGTTTTCCTTAGAATATTACTAGTATTTTTTTGTTACACAAAATAGCGCATGTGTTGTGCTTGAACATGACTGGAATGTGGTTTTGAACCTGTACCCGGGTCTAGACTGGGATGCCAGGCCGCTCAGGGAAGGGGTTTTTGATTATTATTGCATAAAGAGTCCATGTTCAAAACTGGCCTCCAGGAAACAGACGGGATTATGAGATATTTGATAGCAAATACTTGCAAATCATAAAAAACATATATGAAAGAAGTTCGCTATGACAGATAGCTGAAACTGTCTTGTGTTGAGCGAGTCATAATAATAATAATAATAGTAGTAATAAATGGAATTTATACAGCACTTTTCACTAACTCAAAGCCGCTGAGCACAAGGCTGAAAGGGGGCAAGACGTGCAAAAAATACAAGTTGTATTTGATATATTTTATCATAAATAGTAAATCAGGCCCCACAACGTCCTGCCCTCCGCCCAGACTGATTATTCAGTTCTAATGAGTCAAGAGATGTTACAATCCCAAATGTTGCAGTACAATTAAATGTCTTAGACATAATTGTGATTATCAATATTGTTGTCTCTTTCAGTCAAATTTAAAAAATATATATTTCTTGATGTTTTAATTTTTCCCAAACAAATGACGTTTTGTATCAAGTTGTGAATGAATCCCAGTAGACATGTTGTTGTTACATGACTGTCATGTGACCCAGATAATGTGATAACACATATACATACAGCCTATGAAGTAACCCAAGCCTCTTTGTTACCATAAAAAAGTTTTCTTTTTTCTTAAAATCACATAAAATGGACAATTACTATCAACACGTATGCATCTCTGGACCTTATAGCTAATGTCTGCAGTTAATTTTGGTTAAACAAAGATAAGATAAGATCAACTTTATTGTTCCACAATGTGGAACATTTTGCTTGGGCCAACCCCCATGCTGCTGCTATTACCATTAGATAGATACATACATAGATACATACATTACATACATTACATACATACATGCATTCATACATACAAACATGCATACATATATAAATATATGCCTGCATGCATACACACATACATGCATGCATACATACATACATACATACATACCTACATGTTATTGACCAAACAACACAGCAAGATTACTAAAACACTAATTCCTTACTAAAAAATAAGTAAATAATAAAGAAATGGCTATCAAGTAGACAAACATTGTGATCAGACAATTATTTAATTATTACAGGCCCATAATAGATAGATAGATAGATAATGCAATACTATTAATACAGTACAATACAACATAATAGAATACTATTAATACAGTAGAATACAACATAATACAATACAGTATACAATATAATCACAATACAATACAACACCAATGCACTTTTAGAGGAGGGAGACAAATAGAAATCCAGTAAAGGGCTTTCCAATGGGCCAAGATAAGGGGCCGAGAGGACATAACGTGTCTCTTCTTCAATTCCAGGAAAAGGAAACTACTGGACGTTGGACCCAAACTGTGAGAAGATGTTTGACAACGGAAACTTCCGGCGGAAAAGGAAAAGACGTTCAGATCCGAGCAGCGCCGGGGCGGCGGCGGTGGCGGCGGCTGCGGGGGCCACCAAGGTGGAGGACGGCCGGCCCGCGGTGGCGTCCCCGCCGAAACCTTCAGAAAGTCCTCCGCTGCTGGGGCCGCCCTCGCCGGAGATGGACGCCATGAGCGAGACCCACAAGGGTTCGTCGTCGGCTTCGCCGCCCGGGCTGGCCTCGGCCGCCCCTTGTTTTAATAACTTTTACAGCAGCATGTCCACGCTGAGCTCGGGGGCCCCCGGCCGCCAGGGGTCCCTGGGACTGGTCAACGAGCTGTCCAATAGGAACATAACGGCCCTGAGCCCGTACCACCTGAACCACGGCGGGCAGGACACGGGCCCGTCGGAGCACGGCGACGGCTTGGCTTTCAACCGGGGAGTGTACTACAACACGTTTGGCGGCGGGCAAGGGGGACAGTTCAACGGTCACTTCTACAACAGCTTCAGCGTCAACAGCCTCATTTACCCCAGAGAGGGGACAGAGCTATAGGACTCCATTCCAACACCACTTCCCACTGTTTTTAGGAACCCGGCCGAGAGGTCAGAGTGCATGCTGGGTCGCGGCTCCATCAACACGGCCCTCCCTTCCACTCGTCGGTTCACAGACACATTAGAGGATTTTAGGTGAACTCGATTTGACTTGACATGCACTCGAGACGGTGGAAACACCAGCCGGAAAGTCCAACAAAATATAAGCACTTATGTTTTTTTTTAAATATTTTATCAAAGCTCCTACTTTGCTCTTAATGCTAAAATATACTTGCAAAGTAAGACAACCACTAAACACTTTCGATATGTTTTAAAACGTCCATTTTACGTGTTTTTTGGGGGGAAGTTTCAACAGAAAGTTTCTCTATTGTTGTAGTCGAAGCCACTGTTTCATGTTTAAAAATGTAAATGTATATATATTTTTTTGTTTTTTTTTTGCCAGTTTTGCCAAATTTGGCCCATATTTCTTTGGAGTGGCCAAATTCTTCCAGTTGATGACATATGTGTTCATATTCCTAATCAACTCAAATCTGCCAAAGTTGCCTTTGTGAGACCGCCATTACCTCAAATCCACAATCCCGTGAGATGAAAGTGCCCTGTCTGAAGGGTTTATCCGTCTCTTTAGTTTCCAAATGCAGTAACGATTGATTTAATAGAAATATGATCCGAGACGGGGCTTGCCTTATTGTTTTATACCCTCCACGTTGACTGAAACCGCAGCACTAAGGCTCTTGTACAGACATGTGGACTTTATAAATGTGTATTTTTGTAAATTATATTAAAAAAAACAAATAGTTCGTGACTATTTATGCTATTTATGCTAACAGGCATTGTTTTTCTACTGTTCTCCGAACATAGTTTGATTAAATCTGAAGTGAATAAATTTAGCTTACAGAACGCGCCTAAAAACAGTATCACTAAAATCCAGATGTCATATATATATATATATATAAATATATATATATATTATATACTGTATATATGTATACGTGTATATATATATATATATGTGTGTATATATGTGTATATGTATATGTGAGTATATACATACATATGTATACATGTGTGTATCTATATATGTATATATACACATATATATATATATTAGAAGACTATATGCTATATCATGGTTTCTCTCAGGATTCAGTGTGACAATCATTGAACGGCTTTTGTATCTATTACTGTCTTTTTTTATCTTTGCGTACAGCTTCCAGGCAGTTTCAGCTGTGACTATTAATAAATATCATGTTGTCTCTATTGTATCGTCCCGCATCATTTTCAGTTGAGGCATCAGCGCATTCAGGGCGTCCTTATCATTTGAATGCATACCCATGCATTTACTTTCAATCTCCTATTTCATTACTTCTACTCCATTTCAGCTCCATGCAGCCTCCTACCCTCTGTAGAAAAACACCAAACCCCTGCGTGAGACCGTCGGGTTCCTGAACGCCTTCTTTACTGACAGTTTGACTTTTGTAAACTTAGTGACACCGGTTCTCCAGGACGGAAGACGATAACATGTGAAATATGGGTTTGAGTTGTGAGTTTAAAGAATTCCGACTTCAAAATAAAAGAAAATCTAAAGTTTAAAGTCAGTACTCTGATTTTATTCTCAAATTTCAGGTTTTAAATACAGAACTCTGACTTTATTCTCCAAATTCCAATTTTAACCCTTGTGTTGTCTTCACTTTCGGGGGACTCTCTTGTATCCCTCGGGTCCCTAATCCGTCTGGGGTCATATCCGAAATAATTTTCTGAACTGAGTCAGGAATACATGTTTATCACAGAAAATAAGGTAAGGCCGTTGATTTTTATGTAGAAAATATTTAACTTTTTCTTCTAGTAAACAATGGAAATGGGACAATTTGACCCGAATACAATACAAGGGTTAGATACATACTGTAAGTCTGACTTTGTTTGTCAGAAGTCTGACTTTAAACTCGGAACTAACATCTATTTTTCCCACGGGGCCCTAATCCTCTTCCGTGGTAGATAAATCGAGGGAGTGCTTTTATTGTAAAGCCTGGCTGCGGAGTCTAAATCGCAGAGGTTCTTCCTGCTTCCTAATCCAGTCTGACACATTCTTCATCAGGGTTTGGGTTTCTCACGCTGTCAAACACCGATAATACTATTTATTACGACAAGATAAGACGACTAAAAGAACTTTTATTAATCTTTTATCCCGATAAGTCTGCTTTTCTTCCTGATGGATTCGTGGTTAGTGTTTGAGGAATGATGTGACTCTCAGAAGACAATCGGGATGCTGCAAAACCACCGAGCAGGGCAAGATAAAATGAGAAAATAAGAATATCACTGCAAAAAGCTGAGAAGTGTTCGCTGAAATGAGTTATTAAAAAGGTCCTTAGAAAATGTTTTGGTACAAATCTGAGAAAACAGGGTTAGGTTGGTACACTATCAATGATTAATTGCATTTTAAGTGCACAGGTGGTCAGCGTAACCTGCAGAAATGTGACTTCTTTTTGAAAAAAAAGCATTATACGTTCGGAGAATAAAAAAATTGAATGACAAATTCATAATTACGTGATTAAATTGAGCTTTATTTTCTTAGACATTTCTTTTTTTTTTCTACAATTATGATGTCTTTGTTGCCCGATGTTGAGAAATAATTTGATTTCTTAATCTTGTATTTACTGATCAGGATTTTCTGTGCAGCATTACAATGACATAAAAAGAAATCTCAAATTCTAAGTTTTTATTAAAAGATACAGATTACATCATCAAAAATAGTAGATTTTTTGCTGTTTAATTACACTCCTTCCTGTGTGCCTCTTTGAGACAAGTAGGCAGATAATGTGTGGTATGTTCTGAACAAACAGCTGATGTCCTCCAGCATGTCCCTCAGGTCCACAGGGGGACACTCTGGCTACGCCGGTAGAGACGTCGACAAAACTCAAGAGAGAAAGTTTGGAGGCGAGCCGGGCTCCCTGCAAGGGCACCGCGGTCGACAGACGTCTTGATCCAGAAGCCGGGGAAACAATAGAGCCATTGTCCCCTGGTCCTTCACGCCAATCCCCATGTATCAATTAGAGGACTCTCTGAAGAGAGGTGAAGATATCCCTCTCAAAGCCATCTCTTTTGTCTCCATTCTCCTCCAGCGTTTGCCCCAAATTGAGAGGAGGCCTTTGTTCCTGCTAAGGAACGACACATCGGGAGATTCCCTCTGCAAATGTTTCGCCACCCATCGTGCAGATCAGGACCAACGACGTGATCGTTTGTTTAGATTTCACAGTTTAGGATTCACACCCTGAGCGTGTTCGGGATACTTAACAGATTGTGGCGTGAAATTGACGCTAAAGTGAATTGTAGCTGTGCATCATTATGGAAATTACTGCAAAACCAAAACAGTTGTTAAACGTTAAATGTGGAAAGCAGCTTTGTTCTTGTCTTGTATCAAATTAGGTTATGTTACATTCAAGTACCCCTTAACTGAATGAGAGATGGACCCCCACCTACATACATTGTATAAAATGAAGTTGCTTATTAAATTGGGCCTTAAATAGCTTGTAGGGCGACTTAAAGCATTTATGTAGATATCTTTATTTGCATAGAATACTAAGCTATTAAAATAGCTTAATTATTGTTGGCATGATTTTATAAATCATGTTTTAATGTGTTAAACATACCTTTAGGCTGTATCTGTGGGGATTTATGTTTGCTAATGATATGTTGGATTCATGTGAGGACTTTTTATAACAATAATTT
This sequence comes from Etheostoma cragini, assembly GCF_013103735.1. NCBI lineage: Eukaryota > Metazoa > Chordata > Actinopteri > Perciformes > Percidae > Etheostoma > Etheostoma cragini. Next base: position 1,461,693 of record NC_048426.1, on the reverse strand, counting down.
AAAGGTCTCCCATGCATTGACTCTGAAGGACCCCCTTCCCCGGACCCCCATGTGAAGATCCTTGAACTAGAGGGTGAAAATCATGTGATAATGATCACATGAAAAACCAATGTCATTCACTTGTGTGGCCCAGGTTTGATTCACCATACTTTAACTTACTAATCCAGCCCTTTTCATGAACCCAACTTCATAGCCAACGAGTGTTCTGTGATCTAATGTGTAGAAGGACCCTGATCCACTGCTCAGAAACTGGCCCGTTTGCTGTCCCTGAACATGAGTTTTCCTTGTCTGCGAGGCACTGGTCTGCTTTCCACTTTGGCCCACTGCGTCAGTACTGTCCGGTGAATGGGAACCCCCCTTCCAAGTGTGAACTTCTCAATAAGAGGGGATCCACTGACCCAGGCTCTGTTTGATCACCTTGTTTTTGCGCCTGGATCATCAGGCACCCCGTCCCAATTTGGCTCCGTATCGGGTGACATTTGAAAAGCACCATTGTTGGTCCGGCTGGGAATCAGGTTGAACACGGTGCCGTGGGTGCCATTTCGGCGTAGGTTCCCGTCCTAAAACAACCCCACAGGACCCCCGAACCCAAATTGTTCCTTTGATAAAGGACGGGGAACAGATGACGCCTCGCTAATGAGAAACATCGTAAAAGGGAGCACAGAAAGCAACTGTTCGGTCTCGTCAGCGTGTTTTTACATGAAGGGCCGGGGATCAACTTCATCCTGGATCTCTGACCTCTGGGATGTTAACTGAGGACGGCAGAGCGACGTGTCGGACCAGTTTCAGGACACAGGCATCAGTCAAATGGGGACAAACTAGAACGATTAAAGGGTTTGTCCTTTACAGGTTATCGCATCCAATTTAGGCAGAATATACTGCTTCTAAATAGCATCTAAAGTCTTATATGCACATTTTTTTGCATCCTTTACATCAAGATGGGTGTTTTTTTATTTGATTCGTTCAACTTTTATTATCCTCGAGTGATCATTGAGACACGACCCTTATTTTTTAATGTCATTAGTCAGATTACTAAGACAAAAAACAGGACAACAACACAGGAAGTTCAATTATAAGAAACATAGAAAGACGATAGAATTGGGAAATTATGTAATAAATAAAAGAGGATAATAGGGTTGCAAAAGAAAATACAATTATGCAGAGCAGTAACTGTACAAGTAGAAGTTTAAAGCTTTAAAACCAGAGTACTACATTGTCCAAGAGGCAGAATTAAGTTGATTTTAAGAAAGTGCTGCAAGTAGTTCCAGGTGCAGTTTTTTCATGTTCAGAGCGAGCTCGTGGACCATGAAGTCAAAGCCAGTCAGCAAAGCGAGTCCAATAATGTCCCTCTGAGTAGCAGAGACGTCCTAGACTGTGAGATGGCTGTTTTCCAATAAGAACCTTATCAAGAGATACCAGTGTGGATCATGTCTTTCTTGGGACAAGACATAACTGTTTAATCTTCACTTCCTTTAAACCGTTTTTTTTTTTATAAAACTACCAGAGGAATAGCATTTAAAATTTCTAACAATGTCTTTTTTGTCACATCCTGTCGGAGGACAAGTGACCCTGACTGACTCCCAGGTGTCTCACCTGTCTCCTGCCGCCTTAATTTGTGAAAGTGACGTTTCTGTTGTTTTTTAAACTGACTTTGCTGCAACTCTTTGGCAGTTAAAAAACCAATAGAATTCTCAGGTGAGCTCCTATTAGCATCTTTTTGTGCTGAGCTGTGTGTTTCAGTCGGTTGCATCAAATTCATTAGTGTAAATTACAAAAATCCCCACCATACACCCAAATGACAAATAAAAATGTACCCATGCGGACTTAAAATCAATAAAATATTACCATGTAACTGCACCATTGTCGATTGGTTTCCAGTTCTCCATTTCTTTTCATAGACTGTGATATTGTAATTTATTATGAATTAGTTATTCAAGTTTTAAATACATCATCAAGACACTTTTTGAAGCAACTGTGTACATTAGCTCAATCTCCAAAAGCAATGAAAATACATGACATAAAACAGATGCATTGTACTACATTGTACTTCAACAGTAAGTTTCGGACACTGGTGGAGTTAACATTAAGATCCTTTAGCCCAGGGTGTCCAAACCTTTGTACGTCAAGGACACAAACTAGACCATGCACGGACCTCCATTTGATGAGATTTTGTCCCGGGGTCCCCCATCTGATTTTGTTATTGGATGTTTTATTACAGAAAGTAAGGGGACCCCTTGGAACCCACTCATGGCCCCCTTGGGGTCCTCGGACCCCACTTTGGGAAACAGTGCTTCAGCCCACTTATGTAATTAGTAGAATGGTCCAATACCATTTTTTGCTTCCCGATACGATATGTGAATTTTGGCTGATACCGAGTACTAATCCTATAACAGTGTGTCATACATTTGGTTATGTTTTAACAGCTGTGTGCTACTATCACTGTATGGATATGATATGATTACACATATTATTATCGCATATCATCTTTGTTGCATGGCCTGGCTCAGGTTCACGAGCCAAAACCACCAAACAGAGGCCACACCGGACACAGAGACAGAAAAAGAGTTGGTACAGTGGAACAAATGACGGTACTAAAAGTGGACACTTTTATGTAAAAATGGACATGTGTCACACAACACCTGGGTGTCTCATATGCTGCGAACGGTTGTTGTAACATCAGATCATAAAGTTCACAGAAAAATTCATATGTTTCTAAATGAACATGATCTACTTTAAATGTCAACATTTGGGTAAAAACTTGTTCAGTTAAAAAAAAATCTGTTTTTGTGTATTTCTATTACTTGAATATACACAGAATGCATACTTGACTATATACTACAGACTATAAATATCACATTCATATTGTATTTTGCTCTATTTGTATATATGTTTTATATATTTTCCATACATTTTGCTATTCATTATTTACTTTTATTATTTTAAAAATATTTTTTGTGGTATAAAATAATCATAAAAAAAGGGATTTGTTTTAATTTTAATTTGTAAAAGTGTTTTCCAAATTGTTTTACAGTTAAAATTTCTTAGATGGGCATACACTGGTAAAACAAAGGGGAAACAGTAAAGAAGTGGAAGAACGAGAGTGGGGGTGAAAACATCTTGATGGGTTGTGTCCGGGACGGAGGTCGTGGTGGGGAGGGTGGAGGGTGGACCACAGGCTGGCTCAGGGAAGGAGG
>NC_048426.1:1456134-1458489 GCF_013103735.1 Etheostoma cragini | reverse complement strand
ATGATTTGATCCTGGAAGGCTCAATTAAGTGGTTGGTTTACCCCTCGTGTGGAGCTAGTGAATTGGAGCCAGGTCAGCTCCGGGTTGAGGTGTTGTTCATTATTTTTCCGCCTGTCGGATCCCATGAGCGGCCGCTGGAGACGGTGGCTGCTCGGCGGCCGGGGAGCAAAGGGCCTGCCGGTGGGGTACGTCAAACACACTCAAAGCCTCTCCCCTTGCCCGGGGGATTAGGATCAACAAAGCATGTCCCACACCTGCACCGGCCGGCACAATGGAAACTCCCCGGGCCAATGGAGACGCAGGGAGAGACCAGTTATTAGAGTCCTCCCACCAATGAAATGGATTACATTAACCCCTTCTGTTGTTCTTCCTCTAGGAGCTTGAACATCGAACTGTCAGACTCCACATCCCATTGGGAAGAAATCTTGGTAACACTTTGTTACAACAGCTTGATTCTGGTTCATCCACCACAGGGGAAGTACTGTTTCCCCACTGTTAAACCGTGTGATGACTTGGTGGAGTGTTGAGCTGGACGGTAGTACTACCAGTACGTACAGTAGGCCTATTGTTGAATACTTGATCAACCCTCAACTCCACCAAGTGAGTAAGACTTACTTACTTATTTTTTTTAACAACACCTGAAAGAATTAAAGTAAAGACAATGAAAATTAAAAGAACCTGTAGAAGGCTTCTTTTGAGTTCAAGAACATGTCAGTAGACCTGCAGGGTCTTCTCAGTGTGTGAGGGTGGAGAAATTCTATAAATGGGTCATGTGTCACGTGCCACCATAGGGTCTTAAAGCAACACTCCATTCCCAAATCTTTTGTTTGAGTATTTAACGGTCTCAAATTTGAAAAGTGTCTATGGTTTGTCAATTGGGTCTATGGACAACGTAGGTAGTGGTCACCTTAAAGCAGTCTTGCATTGTCAGACCGGGGTCTGGCTAGTCCACTCAGAATTCAGGGATTAGAGAAAAACGTTCTCTGGTTCATTGGCAGTTCTTTAAACCAATCACAATTATCTTGGGCGGTGCTATAGGCGCCGGACGGTCAAAATAGCCTCAGGAAGGAACTTGTTTTGGTGGAACACGTGTACGTTCAAAGGTTGTTTTAGTCGTCAACAAAAAACTCTGATCGGACAGATAGTCTAGGTAGCTGTCTGGATTTACCCTACAGAGATCTGAGGACCAGGTAACCATAGTCCTCAGATTGGACAGATAGTCTAGCTAGCGGTCTGGATTTACCCTACAGAGATCTGAGGACCAGTTAATCATAGTCCTCAGAAATCCACCAGAGGTTAGAACGCCAACACAAAGGTAGAGGACGGTAACCTGAACAATCCTGGAAATTAAAATGTCATCGGATACAATTGTGACTGGTTTTCTTAGATAGACAACAAAATAGAGACAGGCGGGGAATGAAAACAGAGAAAGAGATGGGGATGGACATGCAAAATTGACAGTGCAATTATTTAAGCAACGTCTTTAATCGTTTATGTTACTGATGAAGACTTACTGTATATGCCCCTTAGTCCACTGTTTGTTGGGTCTAAGAAGGCCTGAGAGCTATTGGGACTTTTACTTTTGCTTTCCAACAATTACAAACTTTCCTCCGCCAAAAAAAGCAATTACGACGCATGTTAGCCCTCTAGTGGCCTCCCATAGTTAACATGGGAGCAAAGCAGGAAGTAAGGTAATGTCGAAGTTGTTTTATAACTTTATGGAATTGTCGTGTGGCTTGGAGAACTTGTCGAATAGTTCATAAGAGCAGCATGTCACAATGTTGGGAAAATCAGATGTGGATACATGACGTGACAGAATATGTCATGCAGTATATGCGTAAGTGCTTTTACTCCAACAAACTAATGGCTGCCCAGAAAATCAACTAAGAAATGTGAATGATAGACTGAATTACAGCAGCATGGCTCTTTAATCTTATTTTGCTTTATCACTCAGTGTAATCTGCTCTAAGCGCATCATCCAATCATGTCGGCATAAACTTAAACGCTGTTAACTACGCCGTGATAGTGGATCTGCATGTGCTGCTGATGCCGAGCTGTATCGGTGTAGATGGGAAAAAATCCATATCCTCATCGCATCGTTTCCCTCAAACTGCATCAACAAGTACACAGCGCTGTTTACCCATAACTGTGCGGCGCTAACGTAGCATGCGAGTGTGTTTGGGGTTTGTTTCGGATGTTTTGGAACAACAGAGCAGGATACTCAAATATTTTCGGGCGAAGGAGGGTGTCAGTCCCCAGGGAACTCGTCATGGGCAAATTAGACCGAAGCTCAGAGGAATGCATGTTGCTGCCCTCGTCCTCACCCCCCACTCCCCGTCCCCCGTCCCCCATCCC
>NC_048426.1:1453253-1456034 GCF_013103735.1 Etheostoma cragini | reverse complement strand
CCCCCCCCCCCCCCCCCCCCCCCCCCCCGCCTATACTGTACATACATTGAGAAATGTTTCTCAAGAGTTAGACATGTAGATGAACTGTTTAAAAGGGTTTGAGGCCACTTTAAAAAAGATTTTGTTATGTAAGAATGTATCAGCTACAGTTTGCTTACATAATTAAAGATTGCAATGCATTTTTTTTGTTATTTTAGATCACTAGGAAGACTCTTATTGAAGCTTATTGTAGGATTGACAACTTGACAAGCACACACGAGACACAACGTTGTGGAATTGAATCCGATCGACACCCAAAAACAAGAATGAGAGTCTACGGCCGAGGCTTCATGAGGCCGGGCCTAGACACAACGTTGCTTTGAGCTTAGTTTTAACAAATCTGGGGAAACTGGCAATGACACAAGCAACACTGGATGATTGGATTCCTTATCACGAAGCAGGTCAACTTTGCCTTTGGTGCCAGAATCTCCCAATTGACTGCCATGTAACCTAAGAGCATCATGGAATGTAATATGTTCTTGACTTCAGTTTTTCTAATGTGAGTATCACCTGGTTTTAGTCCAAAATTGTAGAAAAAAACAAAATCTTGCCAACCTGAAACCTTATTAGCCTTTCAAGTACTAAACCATTGTTCAAAGCAAAGCCTTTATGTCAAGGGAGATATTATTACATTTATTTAGTAACATATATGTGCACTTTTTTGGAACCCTTAAAACTAATAAAGGAGAGAATTTCACAATAGTGTACTGCATTGTTTGCCAATAGTTGATCATGATAAAAAGCTGCAGGGTTTATTTCTCCTGCAGACCTTAAAACAAACTGTTCAGGTGAGTGCAGCTTTGCTGTGCATGATGGGACTGTGTGTGGAGGGTACCTTTCCTAAACCATGTTACATCTCCAGAACAAGTCCAGACACCTCCAGGCAGGCAATTAAGGGGTTAGTTGAGGCCTTGGCGCTGCAGCCTGTCTGAGGAGCTAATACTTGCACACAGCCTTGGCGCGGGGGGGGGGGGGGGGGGGGGGGGGGGGGGGGGGGTTGATGTTGGGGATGTACAGACTCAATCTTGTATTTGTCACCAGGAAGAGATTGTGAACTTCTGCTGCTGCTGCAGGATTTGGTGCACACGAAGATACATCCAATGTGATAATGTCGGTTGTTAGGGACAGGGCTTAATTACCCCGCTGGAAACCCCGAATAGTGAAGGCTTTTTTTTTTTTTTATAGGGTTTTGTTTCGGGATATCAAAGATGTCAGAGTCTGTTCATGTGTGTTTGGAGGAATGCTGCAGGGGAAGGAGGGCAGGCCGGGACAGAGCTGTGAACAGGTGCACGATGGGGTAGGAATAGATCAGTGTGTGTGTGTGTGTGTGTGTGTGTGTGTGTGTGTGTGTGTGTGTGGGTAGGGGGTCGTCACTTCCACAACTTGAACTAGACACTCAAGTTCTTCAAAGAAATGTCTGTCATACGTGAAAACAAAGGATCCCCTTCTTCTACTAGTGTTCGGAATTAGTGAAAAATTCAAGTGGATTTTATGCTGACTTTTGAAATGTCTTTTGAAAAACATACATGTGAATCATCAATCGCATTTCTTTTTCTTTTTTATATTTATATTTGACAGACAGTACAACCTATGTTGCCATCACAATTTATAAGACATATATACATCATTTACTGTCCCGTTTTTAGAATACAGAAAGAAGAAAAGAAAAATAAAAAACATGTGCCTTACGTTATATTAAATTGTTCTGAAAGTCAAGTGCTATATTGGATTAGATCAGAACTGGTGCCTTATATTCAGACAGAATATTGCCATCAAAAGGAGCCCCCGACTTGAAAGGTATCCTCCCTCCCATTACATTGTAAGAACTGGGGTCTTGTTGAGTTGTAATCCAAACAGGTCACTCAAGATAGTAACCACCCTGTTTTTTTCACAAGAAATCAACATGTGTACCAGAGTACTTTCTCACACCTCCAACATGTGTTACTGTCCTTGAGTTTTAGCTTGGCCTCTGCCCTTCCTATTGAGAGGATCTGGGCATGTGATTGCCCAGGCCCCGATGCCCAAGTGTGTTGTTTGTAACTATTCGTGAATGTAGTGTTTGCAATTTTAGTCTCTGTCTATCTATCTGTCTATCTACCTATCTATCTATCTTTTGTAACCCCCCTCTCCACTTACTCACACACAGCCTTTCTGCCTCCACCCTCTAATCCAGCCCCCTCTGAGCTCGGGGTCCTGGGTAAAGGTTCATCCAGAGGGCGGAATCAGCCTCCATGGCAGAGTAAGGGCTGAGGAGGTGGGGTGGGTGGTGGGTGGTGGGTGGTAGGTGGGGAGAGTATGAGTTTGTATGTGTGTGTTTTGAGGGGAGGGTGGGGGGAGAGAGCATCATCATTCACGATGGTTCTGAGAAAGCCCAGTTGTGGGGTTAGTGGCCCTCATTTATCAACCTCCTGTAGAAACCAGCGCAGATATGAAATCCTCTTACAACAGGCTTCACGTGGGATTCATGAAACGTTCCTATCACACCAATCAGAGCGTAAGAATGGCCGTACATAGATGAATGTAGTGGCTGGAAACAATCGTGATTTAAATCTCACGCCCCATGTGTTCTCGGTTTTAAGGCCTCGCCCCTACTATTTTTTGGGGGGATTGAAACCCTGACATCTCAGTTTAATTTGCAGTAACTTGGGTGCTATTTGGCACCCTAAAAACTGGTCATAGGCTGTAGGAAGAATGGGGAATAGAAAGAGATCACTGATGCAGTCAACAGTGTTGCCTGCCCCC
>NC_048426.1:1446890-1453243 GCF_013103735.1 Etheostoma cragini | reverse complement strand
CCCACCGTGCTGGGCCACCACCCTGACCCTGTCAGTGGGGCCGAAACATGTTGGTCAATGGCAGAAAGAAATCAATTATGTCCATTAATGACACCTTAAAAGACAAACAAAAACCTGAAGAATAAATACAAATGTTGTGGATCATGTTTGCTGTGTTGAACATCAATGCCGAACATAACACTTGGCTACACCTTTTGAAAGGGAGGAGCAATATCCTTGGTGTAGCCCCCTGTTGGGGATGTGCTGGATCATCTGGCTCCATCACTACATTTATGGCACCCTGTTTTCCTGCGTTATGTTGTGCAGAACCTTACGGCTAAAACAGCGTTGCAGACTTTTTCTGGTGTCTGTAGTAGGGTCCCCTCCCCCCCTCCACCATGGCCCTCGTGTGAAGGCCTTGTGTCCACTGTTGCTCGGCTCATAGAGGTCTTCTAAAAGAGTCAGATCTGCCATTGTCGATAAGTGATCAACTGATGACTTCTCCTTCTCCTGTTACAGGCTGCCCCGCCAGTCCACACTGACTCAAAAAGTCGGTGCAGGGCTGTGTGTGTGTGTGTGTGTGTGTGTGTGTTGGGTTCAGTGGTTCCTGGGTTCCTGGGCCACATTAGTCCGGGTTCAGTGCTCTGAGTGTGTGCTCCGGGGTCACGGCGGGGCTGCTGGTCAGCTGCTGGTCGCGGCGGCTGACTGAGGTCACAGACTCCGGGGGGAAGGACGGCAACAGGGAACCCGCCTGAAGTAACACTATGTAAGAACTTGAAGTTGGTCCAAGAAAAGCTGAACCCTTAACTGAATGAGGTAAATAAAGTAGTCAATGTCATTCTGCAACAAGGCTGAATTTTGGAAAAGAGACTTCAGATACAGTATTAGGGACCACTAAGGTCTATATAAAAGAGACTACAGATACAGTATTAGAGGACCAATAAGGTCTATATAAAAGAGACTTTAGATACAGTATTAGGGACCACGAAGGTCTATATAAAAGAGACTTCAGATACAGTATTAGAGGAACAATAAGGTCTATATAAAAGATACTTCAGATACAGTATTAGGGGACCACTAAGGGCTATAAAAAAGAGACTTGAGATACAGTATTAGGGGGCCACTAAGGTCTATATAAAAGCATCCAAAGAGCACCATGTGATGGGACCTTAAAATCATCTCCAGGCTTTCAAATATAGGCATTTGGGAGATAGATGATCCATTAAATGAATTGGTCTGAACTTTAGACATGGATAACACCATCCCAGGCAGCATCAAGGACGTTTCTGCAGGTTGGTTGTCCTACTGTAATGAAATGAAGTGAAGCCAATGGCCAACTAGAAGGCAGGGAATCTCTTTTAAACCATTCCAATCTGGAAGCTGCCCAGTACATCCACAGCTGGCAGCTCGACCAGAGCCACCAGAGGTTAAGTGCCTTGCTGAAAGGCACCACAACAGAGAGGTCAGGTCCTTCCCCTTCGGTTGGACCACCATGGGACCTTATTTTGGGATAAAATATGCACGGTGGTGGACGTGGAAAGACAAATCGTGTATGATCCTGTTTGAATTGAGCCATGAAATACACGTGATGTTCGCCAATTCAAAAGATAATTTTAAAAAGTAAAGAAAGTCACAGTTATAAACACGTAATTAAAAACACTTCAGAGTAGGGTGAAACGTGCTGGGACAGTCCCGATTTGACCGAGACGGTCACGATTTTGAGTTTTGTGTCCTAGACAAAAGTGCCCCGGTTTTACACCAGCCACTGTAAAAATGTCCTGGTTGTCAGCGATTACATAGCATGTGTGTGTTTGTGTCTGTGTGCGTGTGTGTATGTGTGTGTGTGTGTGTGTGTGTGTGTGCGTGCATGCTCGTATTGTTTACACTTTGCACAGCAGCACGCTGGCAGAGCATGAAAACCATGTTGCTTTTTGTTATGAGGTAAACACAACCCCCACCCCCGAGGCACGGCCAGGTCCAACAGCAAAACCCCGGGACGCCGCCCGTCATCCATGATACCCCGACGCTCCAAACCCCCCCCAGGAAAACAATGTCATGAAATTGATCCCAAAATGAAATGTGACTCTTCTAAAATGACGGTAAACATAGATTGCATTGCATAATTTGTACACATTGTATAGCTCATGCAGGCCCAGATGTTTCCAGTTGCATAGTTACAGGCTCGGCTCTTTATTGGATGTTGGGAAGATAACCAGCTATGCATATGCAAAAACCCATCAGTATGTCATAGTCCTTCATCCTGCAATAATCAACACCTGGTTTAAAAACACTTCTTAAAAACCAGAGTCACTTTTTTATGTTTTTAAATGCAGTTTTCTTCATTAGCAGAAAGAAAATCCACACGTTTTAATCCAAATTAAGTGATATTGAATGAAAAATACCTTATTGAAACAGTAAAATCCAATCAGATTGTTATCTTGATAGATATACAGTGTGGCTTATGCGATTAAAGCTGAGGGAAATGTTATTTGTCAAAAAATAATAATTGTGATTAAGTTTTAGGTCATTTTATGGTTGCAAACTGCCACAAAACGAAGTTTTAGTTCATTTCCACCAGTCTGCACACATGGTGGGCGTCAACAAAGACAGATGGAAGTGGACGGACGAGGCAATGAGAGACTTTCTGAATATAATCTATCAGAAACTCGTTAAGGAAATAGCCGACGAAGGTTAGGACAAGCCGTAGGACGTCCTCCGGGGTCAATGGAAGACGCTCAAACAGCGAGACTTGAATGTTGTGCAATTCAGTGTGAAAATGAATGGAAACTTAAAATATCTAAAATCAATTGGATATACCAATTTGATTGCAGCACAGCATGTTATGTCATTATGAAACACGCTTTCACCAGCTTTATTCGCGTACGTTTTTTTGACCGAACTTCAGATAGTTTGATTGACAAGTGGATGAAGACGTAGCTACAGACTGTTGATGTGCCATGCTGCAGGGAAGCCAAAAATGTTAACGTTGACTTGTCTATGTAACATATTAAAGCTGTAGTGCGTAGTTTCTGTCGCCCCCCTGAGGAATTTTAATGGTAACAACACTGTCGGTGCATCTACATGATACAAGCCTTCCGTGATTGTGCGCCACCAACCTACATACACCTCCTACATGCAGTTGCTAGTAACCAAGGAGGACATGGAGGATTAAAAAACCTGATGGAGAGGTGATTATCGTCACTTGATTTACTGTGCGCGAAAATCGCAACATAACACAGTTATACTGAGAAATCCAGAGAGTTGTGTGGAGCTGATAGTCTTAATTAGCTTTGTAGCAACTCATTTGACGATGGCTTGAATGTAACGGATGTTCATTAATATCTAAAAGTTGCGCACATGCTGTAACTTAAACTACACGACACACAAAAAAGGATTTTAACCCACCACATCATTTTTTTCAAAACCTAACCAAGTGGTTTGGTTTCATCTCACCTCATTTTTTAAGAGACAGGTTTTTTCGGAATACCACTTCTCCCTTTCCTGATGAGTTTTCCTAATTCAGTCCGAACTGTTACTGGAGGTTCCAGCCTTTGGAGCCTTGGTGAATTTCTAGGCCACTTGATTGAAATCCACAGAAATGGAAAGAGAGTTATGGTCTGGGGGTTGTGTGTGTGTGAATAGAAGGGGGGGGGGGAGAAGCTGGAAAGCCCCCAGTGCAGGTGCAATCCAGGGCCATCCGCGACGCTCTGTCAGCTTTGCACCGGGCCAGCGAGGGGTTCAGACAGGGGGGGGGGGGTGGAGGGTGAGATCTTCTCACCCCGCTGGCCTTCCTCTGGTAATTTGGACAGAAAACTGGACTTGTGCCCAGCGCAGCCTGGGCAGCGAGGCAGTGAAGCAAGCAACGGGGCTCCCAGCGGGGGGAGAGGGGCTGAACTCAGGATGACCAATATGTTTTCAGTCAGTCGTTCATTCATTCTGCTGTTCCTCAGATCCCCCCCCCAACCCCGGTCTCTCACTGTACTGATCCACTTCTCTGTGATCGGCTTAGTCTGCCTCGACGGTTCATCGACCCCATTGTTAACGATGCATACCAGTGGAAACTCTCTGAATTTGGCAATTTCCTTATTAGAAAGTCTTCAACATATTAATTTTTTCTGTATAAAAGAATGGCAATAAAACATCTTCAATATTTTCTATGTATTATGTACAAAAGAAACGCATGAGATAGAACAAAATCCAAAATGAAAACACGGTTCAGAAGTATAGTTTTTTCTTTTTTCCCTATAGCACAATATGTGATGTTATAATTTATTATATAAGCACTGAGAATTAGTTTTGTTTTTTCTAAACTCAGAATGATGATGAATTATTATATTTCGGTAAGCACTTAAGGTTCTGGGCCCCTCTTTCTTGATCAGCTTGTTCACAGTGTTTCAGTTTCAAATATAGAGAACCGTCTTAAAATTATAATTACCTTCATATCTTCATTAATAAAAAAGATGTATGAATACAGACAGGAAGGCCATTGTTCACAACTCAAAAACATATTTCCAAAGTTTTTAAATATACAAGATCTGGGAGGTTTGAAGATGATGGCACTTATAAAAAAAGGATTAGTTGATTCATAATAACAAGCTTTATGTATTATTTTAATCAAAGTTTAGTCATAGGATCTATATTTGTTTTATATGCATTTCACCATATCTCAGCACAATATGACATATATGACATAAGTGAACAATACAACACATGCAGACCTCTTTACTCAACAAATCCCTTACTTTATAAAGAATTTTGATGATTTAGATCACTTCCTTTTAATCTACCAACCCCCATTTTACAATATAAAAGCAAGCAACTTGTATCATTTACAACACTGCAGATTATTTCTTTTGAACAAGCTCATTTGGTTTAGCTTCATACGGTTGATTGAAGTAACTTATGAAACCACACATCTGGGACATCAGGCTTCTGTTTTGGCTATTTGGCCGATGTCTCAAAATGTCTGGCAAACCACTGGGTCTTTTGGTATTAGTGCACAGCTCACACTGGGTTTATCAGAGGAAACGTGGTTGATGACGAGTGCCGAGAGTGAACCACAACAGTAGCCACACTACGCTGCTGTGAGACCAAAACTATCAGTTATAAAAAGGAACTACGGCCCATGTGCTTAAATTAGCTCATCTATTTGTTCCCATTATTAAAATGTCATATGACTATGCTCTATCGGTGTTTTTGGGATTGACAAATCACAGATTAGAAAAAATGTCCAGCTTGACCCCACTAGGGGATGTTAAACTCATTTAAGGTTAATGGGGGAAAAACATCTTTGGAATCTTGTTCTTGTTGTTAACACTTTAGTGTTTTAAGTCCACTTGGCACTTACACCTGCACAGGTGATTTCAGTTAGACCTCAGCTCAGGTTGAAGGTGGGCTGGAGCTTAGATGGGAATGCATTAGGTCCCAAATCCTTTCTACCAATAATAGTGCGTTCCATGACGTCACACGCAATCCATTCCCAAGTCGGATTTTCATTTGTTTTCCTCAGCTCGGGTTAGCCATTGTTTGCAATACTAGCATTTTTTGTGTGCATACAAACAATGTAACAACATGTCCACAGATAGAAGACGGACAGGGCTGTGTGCACAACTGATTTGGTGAGACACAAATAAGACAGAAGTGCTTGGAGTCGGGGTACTCGGAGGTTAACCGAGTTCTGAGGTCAGGGGGCGTGTTTCTGACTTTGACCTCGGAAAATTGAAGTTCCTAGTACAACTGGATTGCACTATAAGAATGATAAAACTATAATTTGTCCTGCAAGGCAACCAAGCTAACAGGAGACTGAGGAAGATGTCAATTAATTAATACGCAGTCCTGGGAAGAGGTCCAGTCAGCCAGATTAATTGAAAACACCTGTGTGGGGGTTCAGGGCCTTTAGAATAGAATAGAATAAAATGCCTTTATTGTCATTATACACAAGTGCAGTACTTGTGCAACGAGATTGAAGCTACACCTTTACAGTGTTGTATTCACGAAATAAAAAATAACACAAAATATAAGGAAATAAAAAATAAAAATATAAAGTGTCGGAAGGGAGTGCCGAGTGGAGTCCTGAGAGCAAATATGAAAATACAAAAATATAAAGTATAGGTAGATAGTGCAGAGAGTTCAGAGTGGAGTCCTGAGAGCAACTATATACAAATATATAAAATAGCTTTGTGTACACACTGTGTAAAAAGTAGTTAGGTATTGACAAGAAATATATAAATATTGCACTGTAATGAAATTAAATGGTTAAATATTAAATACATTGTATTGTATGAGATCGCACAGATTCCGGTGGTCCTTTAAAGTATTATATGACAGTATTGCACAGTAGGAGGGAAAAAGCCAGGGGGGGGGGGGGGGGGGGG
>NC_048426.1:1431800-1446697 GCF_013103735.1 Etheostoma cragini | reverse complement strand
CTGTCCTTGGTGATGTTCTCTGGTCTGCTGAGGCAGCGGGAGATGTAGATGTCCATCAGGGAGGGGAGAGGGCAGCCTAGGATCTTTTGTGCTGCCATGGTGCAGCTGCCGTACCAGACTTTGATGCAGTAGGTCAGCAGGCTCTCGACGGACGAGCGGTAGAAGGTCACCAGCAGGTTGGAGTCCAGGTTCCTGAAGACCCTCAGGAAGTGTAGGCGCTCCTGGGCCTTCCTGATGACCGCTGTGGTGTTGTCTGTCCAGGAGATGTCAGTGGAGTTGAGGACGCATAGAAACCGGAAGGTGTGGACCCTCTCCACGCACTCGCCGTTGATGCACAGGGGGGCCAGGTCGGTGCTGTTCTACAAGAAGTCGACAAGGATCTCCTTGGTTTTCTTGGTGTTCAGAGCCAGGTTCTTCTCCGAGTACCAAGCTGCCAAGTTCGGGACCTACTCTCTGTAGGCTGCCTCGTCTCCCTTTGAGATGAGTCCGACCACCGTGGTGTTGTCAGCAAACTTGACGATGAGGTTGTTGTTGTGGGCCGGACTGCAGTCGTGGGTGTAGAGACAGACCAGGAGGGGGCTCAGCACGCAGCCCTGGGGGGAGCCGGTACATGGTAAACCTTGTTGTTGGAAGAACATCACAGAGTACGGTCTAGACCTGCCCCTTTTTATTTTTTGCACTCTTCTTTTCAATTCCCCAAAATAACATGACTGATTCCACACAACGCTCTTTGGCAAGTACAAATCTCTACTTTCATGAATTTTGGGGCGTCTTATTCAATTTTATAGATAAATTGAAGAGGTTTTGAAATATTATTGAGTAAAATGTGACATATTCCAGTGTGGGATCATCCATCAACATCCATTGCTTTCATTTTAGTCTAAATAATCAAACATTAGGTACAATTTCCTAAAAATGAGGTTTATTGACCATTAATTTCAGAAATAACTGTAAAACTAAAGTTAATAAGTTAGTGTCACGTAGTGTAAAAAAGTGAAAAAAGCTACAAAGACAATAAAAAGTGTTGATTTTCAATTTGGACGGGAAGACAACACAAGGGTTAAATCAGTTTGTTTCTTTGTGTCCATTATTAAAAGAGGACTTGACTATTTGTGTCATCTCCAGGCTGTAAACCGCGGTCTGTCAGTGTTGTTGGGGATCAACAAGTCCCAGATTACATAACCCTCCTTTTAAACGCTGCTCTTTTTTTCTGTGTCTATCTTTGCAATCGTGTCGATTCACCTGCCAAGCTTTGTTAGTCAGTGTGAGGTCTACATGTGCCAAGGCAGGCACTGCCGAGTAATAGAAGGTAATAAAGTAGCCCGTAATAGAGCATCTCAGGGGATGTAATTACAGTGAGGGGGTGCCTCTTAAAGGGTTGTTTGTAATGATTCATGGTTGCACAAGTGCAATTTTGGTTGTCACTCCCCTCTCATTGCTCACTGCTGCTCGCCTGGATCTGCAGGTAACCTTCCTCTCACCCCATGCGGAAGGGTATCTCTACTGTTCCAACCAGACAAAACTCCCAAAAAAATGTTCCATTCGTTTCATTCTAATGGCTTCCCTACGCAATTTCTAGTAGCACTGGAGCTTCCAGGGCAAACTGTTCCTTTCATCCCACGCACCAAAACAGCTCTTTCCGTGAATATTATTATCATCATATGTTATTTGCTGCAGACAAAAAAACAAGCAGGATGATTAGAATGTACGATCCACCCATTTACTTTCAGCGCGCGTGAGTGCGTGCGAGTGTATTAGCACAGTTGTTACAATTTCTATGGAATTTTAAAAAAAAGTGATGGTATTTAATGATTATTTGTACGTTATCTAGCCCGTTTTCTCACATACGGGCCACTGCAATGTGGACCCAGCCTTAACTGCCCCCGACCCCCCCAACCCCATTGAAGGCCTACTTACTGTAACTAAACGTAGGATTGACAAAGTTAATTAAAAGGAAAACAAGAAAAGGTTGGATATTGTATGGAATGCTTAAAAATGAAATACCACATTTTTACAAAGCTGGCATAAAAGAAAACAGTCTTTAAAGGACAACTCCGGTGCAAAATTAATCTTGAAGTAATAATAATAGTGATAACATAAAGTAATGTTTCCATCCACACAGCTCTGTAAAGAAGGAAATTTCTCTCCATTCCCAAGTGTGTAACGAGTCAATCCTTCTCTGGGATTTGTTTTCATGCTAATCGGATGTGTCTGTAGCTTGAAACAAGCTAGCGCAAACCGCTGACTAAAGGAAACATAGAGGACCACGCGTATTCATAATCCAAATTTCAGGAACAGGATTCTTCTTCTTCGCGGAGATTGAAAAGAGCAAGAGCGGCTTTTTGAAGCATGAAGGCCACCGTAGCTGCAATACTTACTTTGAACTGTCGCGAGAGAGTTGATAGAGATTAATGGTCTCAGTGCTAGATGGGAGAAATTCCTACAATTTGGACTTTTAAATATGTCACGTAAGTTGTTACATAAGTTAGCTTACATAAATTAAAATAAGACCGAGCTCACTTTGGGTTTCACCCGAGACACACACAGCGGTCTCCTGAGTTAGTCCTCCTCAGAAAACATATTCATAGGACAAACACAAGTGTGATCCAGGGTATAACACCTCAAAACGCAATTAACAATACAGTTGAGTTGTTCAGGAACATCATTTTTCAAGAGACAGGGCTCCATTGAGGCTCGTTCTTGGCTTACATAACTAAAAATATTCT
Organism: Etheostoma cragini; assembly: GCF_013103735.1. Lineage (NCBI taxonomy): Eukaryota > Metazoa > Chordata > Actinopteri > Perciformes > Percidae > Etheostoma > Etheostoma cragini. The sequence continues at coordinate 1,443,971 of NC_048426.1, read as the reverse complement.
TAACTTTAAGTTCACTTACTAGCTTTTCTCCAGAGTTTTCAACCATATTGATTAAAAAAAGAAGCTGCACTCATTCTTCAGTGAATGCAAAAGGTGTCATTACTTGACCTTGCCCCATAGCTGAAGTATGGATGAGGTCAGAAGCTCAGGAAAAAAAGCTAGTAGGTGAACCTGGAGTTTACAATATTTCATAATGGTGATGTGCAAAATAACACTCACTCAACAGCCTCACTCTGGATATTCCACAGTCATGGATTGTGGATCAAAGAAAAACTTCAGTGCATCTAATTGTTTCTAAATTTCACATAAAGTTCATCTTTTTTTCTTCTTCGGGGGGGTTTTCATGTGATGTAGTCACATTGGAGAGGTCATCATCCTCGCCCCTGACATCATCTCTGATCCCTCTGTCTCTTAGTCAATCTTGACAACTCCATGGGCCTATTTGTCACCACAAGAAAAGCTTGGAACCTCCCCCCCCTTCTTCTTCTTTAATAACCTAGGTTCGCATGAGACGTCATTCATGTTCAGAAAGAGCACTCGGGCGGGCTTGGAAGAGACTCGCAGCAGCAGAGCATGCCGCAGCACACCGCCACCGCCACCGTCTCTTCCCCTCCGCATCCTGGCCCCATCCGAGACCCAGACATCAAAGGCAGGTGGAGTGAAACCATGAAATTACAGGTAAGGTGTCAATTACCCTTTGAAACCAAGCACTCTCCAAATCCAGGCAAGACCCAGCCGGTCCCTGGAATTAGAACAAATAAAATGGAACTGAAGGGAGAATGGTGGAGAAGCCAGGAGGGGGGGAGGGGGGGGTTATGGGCCGTGTTGACAATATGGCATAACTATAAAAGGTCCTAATTCAGCTTTAAATTACCCCCCTGTGCTACTCTGCTCACATTGTACAACCCCCCCCCCCCCTGCCTGCTTGCATGTGTGAGGGAAATAGGTGGAGAAAGGACTGGTTGCAGGTTAAAAATCTGCATCCACACAATTGTTTTTACTCACACCTAGCTTTTGAAAAGCAATACTTTTCTACTCAATTACATCCCCGGTCTCGCTTACCCACCTTTCTCTCCAACACCCAACGCAAATTTCAGCATGTAATGGAGGGTAAACACCTTCTAATTTACAGGAGCACTTTATTTTTTACGAGGGATGTAAAAATCTTTATAGGGCACGTTACACTAAGTAGCATCAAATTGATGTACTGTAAGTCATTCAAGTTTACATTTCATAAAACAATGCTTCTCTGGTACACAATCTACTTGTTTTATATAGATTTTTGTACTGTAGAGTGGGGCTTTTATTCAGAAAGCTTAGTTTTTTTTAACTACTGAGCCTATGGACAACAGCAGTCTGACAACACAACAATCTCATATGTCTCTCTGATTTGATGTTGAGAAAATACATCATTTATCATTTCCTCAGGAGGGAAACTGTCACTGTGGGAGTTAATTGAATTAATTATTGTTCTCTCTTGCCTGTCTTCTCTCTCTTTCTCTCTCTCTTTCTCTCTTTTTCTCTGTATCTCTGTGTGCCATGAAGCCAGTTGACAGCTCATGTGGGAAAAAATCCAACCACAGCTTTGGGTTACACAACACTCACCCGCCCGCTGAGCCCCAGACAGCGCTAGCCTGGTCCATCCCAGACGGTGTAGAACACCCACAACGCTTCCCCGCCCCTGGCCTGCCTTCCTCTGCCAGGGGGCTCGCACCAGCCTGGCTCTCAACTATCTGTAGGAAGGTAACGATGGACTGGGACAAAGGGATCTCTTTTCTTTACAAAGAATCTGAATATAATGTATATATATATCCCTGCATGTGTCTAACAGGTTATTTTTAACACCACCAAAGAGAGGCTTCCATTAGAAGTTGTGTTGTGAAGATCTACTACTGCATTCATTCAGAAAGTATTCAGACCCCTTCTCTTTTGTCACAGCCTTATGCTAAAATCATTTAAATTATTTTTTCTCTTTTTTTATTATCATATTTAAATTTAACAAACATCTTAAACATTTATTGAACAATTTGGCATCCGAGAAAGTGAAATAATAAAAAACGTAAAAAGTGAAATAAATAATTAAAACATCCTTTCTATGCAATGACTATATAATAGCTTGAGATAGAAGAAAGAATGGACATATTAGTATAAAAGAATATATGTAAATAAGTAAAAATTTGAAGAGCGGATTAAAAAATAAACATCAAGAAAATATAATACAGTACAAAAAAAATAAGATAAGATGGGCTAAGGCTATATGATTATAATTCTTTAAAATCTTGCAGTAGATCAGTTATATATCTCTTGATCATCTTTGAGATGTTTCCACATCTTGGTTGGAGTCAGAGGCGGACATACCATTAGGCAAAGGTAGGCAATGGCCTTAGGCCCCAAGTTACCAAGGGCCCCCTAAACGCCTCATAAACTCATGGTTACGATTTGTTGTCTTACATTTCACCAATTAATTATATCTCTAAACATTGACACGCTAAAGTGCAATCCGATTGTTTAAGTCATGATGAACCCCCCCCCCCCCAGTCCACACTACATTGGACTATTCCATTTTCTTACTGCGAATCAGCGTGTGTTTGTAAACAAACAGCTCAGCATGCGCTAATCTGTAGCTAGGCTAAAGGCGGTTGAAAAAAGGAAGAAGCGTGAAAAAGCAGAACGTTTTTAACAAAACTTCCAAATGTATTAACCTTTTTCACGACGGCTACTGGCAACACTAACATTAACGTTACTAAAGGGCAGCAAGAAGCCGGTGCTTCCGCTAGCAATGCTAACACTGAGGAGCTACCCACCGGCAGTGTCAGCCCAGGTTGCGCTAGCAATGCTAACGCTGATGAAGAGTAGTGTTAGCCCGGGTTGCTATAGCGATGCGGGGGCTACATACAAGACAACCTTACAGGATCCTTCGAACGGATATGGTTACGGAAATGCTGCTTTCACTGTCCATGATGATAAATATGGCAATGACGAAGATGGTGATACACATAACACTCAGCAACTAGACCCCGTGAGTAGCAGTCACCCTAATCAATGTCTTATGATTGAAGATGATCCAGCACTTTGGCCAAAACAGCTGTCAGACAGACAGGGGACCATAACAAGTCGGGGACAGTTTTTTCAAGAAATCAAGAGGTGCGCAAAATTTAGAAGTGGTAACTTTTATATGCAAATGAAGAATGGAGAGAAGATAAGCAGGTGTTGGCTCCTATACAGTGAAAAAAAGGACTGAAAAGGGGGAGATCAAGGGTTGTGGAGGGCCCCATGCATGTGTTTGCCTTAGGCCTCAAAATGCCTAAATCCGCCCCTGGTTGGAGTCCACCTGTGGCTAATTAAATCGATTGGACATGATTTGGAAAGGCACACGTCAAAACAAAAACCAAGCCATGAGGTCAAAGGAATTGCCTGCAGAGCTTAGAGACAGAACTGTGTCCAAGCACAGATCTGTGGAATACTGCAAAAACATTTCTGGAGCACAGTGACCTCAATAATTCTTGGAACAACCTGGACTCTTTCTAGAGCTAGCCACCACGCTAAACTGAGTAATGGTGAAGGCATTGGTAAAAGTGGTGACCAAGAACCTCACCCTGGATGAGCTCCAGAGATGCTGTGTGGAGATTGAAGAAATTTACAAAAGGACAACCATCACTACAACAGTCCACCAATCTGGGCTTCAGGGCGGAGTGACTTGACAGAAGCCTTTCCTCAGAGAAAGACACGTGAAAGCCCACTTGGAGTTTACACAAAAGCAACTAAAGGACTCTCGGACTGTGAGAAACAAGATTCTCTGGTCCGACGAAACCAAGATTGGACTGTTTGGCCTCTTTTAATCACCAGGCATCATGGATAAAACAGTAAGGAAACCAGGTAGTACCACGCCAGTGGTGAAGCACGGTGATGGTAAAGACTGAGGGACTGGTTGGGGTTTAGGGAAAGCACAACAGAGCAAAGTTAAGAGATCTCCTTAATGAAAACATGGTCCAGAACGCTCAGGATCTCAGACTGGGCCCAAGGTTTATGACAATGGACAATGACCCCCAGCACACAGCTAAGGCATTGGATAAGGATAACTCTGTGAATGTCAAGTGGCCCAGACTTGAAACCAATCAAACATCTGCGGAGAGACCTGAAAGGGGCTGTCCACCAACAGAGCTGGACAGGGTCTGCAGAGAATGGCAGAGTGTCTCCAAAATCCAGGTAAGGTTGAGCTTTTGATCATACCCAAGAAGACTAGAGGCCGTAAGCACTACCAAAGGTCCTTCAAATGGTTTTTCCTGTAATACATTCTCTAAATTTGCTTTCGCTTTGTCATTATGGAGAATTAAGATGATGTTTATTGTCATACCGGTCATACAAGTATAAAGATCTGAAATGCTTGTGCTGGGAAGTCAATTCAATTTTATTTAAAGTATCAAATCATAAGAGTTATCTCAAGACATTTTACAGATAGACTAGGTTTAGACCACAGTCTATGATTTGCAAAGCAGGGCACTGCAGGATGTAGCAGGGCACTGCAGGGCGTAGCAAGACGTAGCAGTGCACTGCAGGGCAGTGCAGGACGTAGCAGGGCGTAGCAGGGCAATGCAGGACGTAGCAGGATGTAGCAGGGCTGTAGCAGCTTTAGCATAATGCTGCAACTTGTCAAAATGTGAAAATGAAGGGGTCACAACACTTTGTGAATGCACTGCATTCCTCCCACAAATGGTTATTTTTTAAAGTTGAGATTTAAAGTTCATCTGTAGCTTAAATCTGTACCCTTCAAAGTGGTTTCAAATGTATTTAATTGATCTTGTGGTATTTTTAGTCATTTTACAAAAAACTACTGATGCAATAACACAAATTCCTTATTTCAAGCTACACTCTTGTTTTTGTTTAGTCTACAGTTGAACGATACATCTTGTCTGCATTCTGTGAGGTCCTCTGTGTTTTTTCATGCATTGTGTAACTGTCTTGTAAAGTGCCAGCACCAATTAATGAAGTTAATGGTGTACCACTGGCACTTGGCACACAGACATGCTCCTGACACTGAGCAACGGTGAACAGGTTCAATCAATAAACAAAGTCACAATTTCCGCAATCATCAATTTTGACAGTTACCACGGAAATTACAAAACGGTATTATAATGACGCACCTAATGCTGATGAAAAAAAGTGAACAGGATGTTTCTTTGACTCAGCTGGTAGGATGGCGTTACACCCACTTTTTCATTGCTAACTTTGCGTGTTAAAGTGAAAGTCTGTCTGTTATGTCCCTATCTAATGCTGAGTGAGGTAACACAATGGTGATCCTCGCCACGCGCCATACCACGTGGGAGCGTCCAAAAAGCAAATCCTGCCCGACTCACTAATAGGCCCTCTACAAGTACTTTAAAAAGAACAATCATGTGTTTATTAACTAGTATCTACTTGCCACTCCAAGCAGTACTGCAGTTAAACTCCATGCCTTCTCTTTTCTGGGGTTTCCAACTCCAAGAATTGTACAGGAGCCATGCACGATTTTTGGGGATGTGACCTGGCGCTTGTCTTTTTAGTGGAGTCTTAACACAAGTTCTGTTACGCAACGCAAGTGATCTACTATGGCTGTACAAACAAACTAAAGGACTATGACTTGATGATAAAACTTCAGATCCAAAAATACACCTGCAATTACCGCTTATTGCCATAGAAGATGAAATGTAGATCTTTTAGTAATTTAAACTATTCTAATTTCACTAAATCAGGCTGCAGCATTTAGCAAGATCAATGGCTTGGCTAGTAAAGACTTAATGTGTTAAATAATGGGACCAGAGTGCAGTCTGGTCCCATTGTATTATTAGAGGGCAGAAATCTCTACGGCACATACTCTAAAGATCTTTCTAACATGGACATTTATTTTTTGAAAAGGAATTCCTACACGTATATCAACTAAATCATTAAATCACCTGGTCAGCACATCCATGACTAGTGGGAAGTTCCCAGAAATATGGAAGCAAGCAAGAGTCATTTGAAGGCAGAAGATCAGGTGGACAATTATTGGCCAATAAGTATCCTTCCTGTTTTCTCAAATGTTATGGAAAAGATTATGGCAACACAACTAACATACATATACAACTTATCTCCAAACTGTCAAATTGTAATTTTTTCTTACTTATCTTTTAAGTGTAAAACAGGAATCCCTCAGGGTTCCATTTTAGGACCAATGCTCTTTAGTATAAATGACCTTCCTGGGTAAAAGCACTTCAAGGGATGGGCATTGTTAAATCTCAGTAGATATAACTGCTGTGATGCTGTACATTGGAGATTTGTTGCACAAATGTCCATGTTGTAGCATCTGTCCCTATTCACGTAAACACAAAAAATACTGGGTAACTTGGACACAATCTATCTATACTGATGAATAGCACCACAGGTAGCAGGTGAAATATGTGTGTTTGATTTTGGGATGAACTTTCCCTTTGAACAGCAGTTTATTATGTGGTTTACTTTACTAATGTGTACATTTCCTCTTGGTAATACCTATGTTATCAGTCAATTTATGACGAGCTGGGGCAGCCGGCTACACCATTGTGAAGTATTGAAAATCTGTGTTGTCAGCCCGGTTTACTTAAAATTATAATGAATCATTATGCAAACAGATAGGCTGTTTACAAATGTTTTAGTTGTTAAACTGTATATTTAGGTCCTAATGAATTTTATAAAAATGCATGTAAACAAACTACCAGAGAGGGCGGGCAGACAGAGCAGACAGTGCAGTGCGTCTGTCAACAGCTTGATGACAATAATAAGTCATCGTTCTTTTAAGGTTCATAAACAACTTCCCATTATTAAAGACTGCTGTGATTCATTGTGGGCTGCGGTTTCTACAGATCATCGCAGCCAAGTGTTTTATGCATGAGGTGTGCTGAAAAGTTGTGTGTGGCATAGTTTCCAGCAGCCCGGGCCAAACATCTGTCAATTTATTTGACACTTCCTAATGAACTTTTAAGCTTTGTCTCTGTCATCATCAGGCGGCTGTGCCGCACCTTGAACACTGCTGGCTTAATTCTGGCCTTGGATCTGTCCTTTAAGCCAGAAGTATGCTTCATATGAGCATTCTGTTACACATACTCATTCCCGGGAGATGCATGGGTTAGGTTTCTTCTTCGATGCATGTAACCCACACGGGGAAACGTATCAGAATTTTTATGATGAGATCATACATCTACCTTTGCTTCAAACTAAATGCAAAAGTTTAAAGCCACTATTTGAAAAATGAAAGGGAGGCCTATCCTTGATCGACAGGTGTTTCGCAGTATCACAGTCAGCTATTGAACTTGTGATAAATCTAAGATAGTTATGCTACAGATACTAGTTTCCAGTCTGTAGATGAAGTACCACTAATGTTTGCTGAACAGTCTCAATAATCTCAATAATATACTTTGTTATGTGGTACAGCCTAAATGAACTTTTCTCTTGAGGTCAACGAATGTTAAGCATGATAGTAGCTTATTCAATTTCTTCTAATGTGTGTTTTGTTGGTGTGTTGGTTTGTTAGTTTTGAAATGAATTGCTTCTCTTGAGGTTAATACTACTTGTGTAGTTGATTAGCCGGTGTCACAGCCAATTCTACGCAAAGCCTAAGGAAGTGGCCTTCGCCGATTTATAAGCAAGGGGCATATCTCTAGGACAGTGTGTGTGTGCGTGCGTGCGTGTGTGTGTGTGTGTGTGTGTGTAGTGTAAGCAGTTAGCGCCACCCAGGACGATTGTGATTGGTTTAAAGAAATGCCAATAAACAAGTAACCAGTTGTAACTCCCCAACTCTCACCCATTCATAGCTAGCTATAGCTGATAACCTTCTGTTCTATTGCTTACACAGCATGCCAGTTTGGTTCAGTATCTATAGTAACTATAGGGTTGTAGTAATATGTATTGCAAGAACACAGTATTGTAGGAACATAATATAGCATCCATGACTTACTGTCAAAATGTTCTCACCACCTGGAATACCTAAATTGCTCAGAAAAAAAACAATTAATTATGCGTGCTTGGTGCAATTAAATAAATAAACTCTGTCCATTGAGAATATTTTTATTTAAGTAACACTTTTTTCAATGTAATTATAGTTTCCAGAACAGCACCCATTACAGTTACTTGAAATGATTCGGTTACACTGAAATATTACTGTCATATAATGTCAAACATACATGGTTTTCTACATGTGTGTGATTTCATTTCATTTCACATATTTATAATAAACAGGAAAGTTAGAAAAAGTAACATTACATTATAATATAAAAAACAGGTCCTGACTCTGTTTAAAAACTGGTTTTCAGCAGGTTCCTGTTCTGCAGAAACTTAAAACATGGGTACAGCACGTCAAGACAGACATTAATACAAGACATCGATATAGAAAAATAAATTCCGACGACTGGAAACGATACAGTTACATAAGGACAAAGACATTTATACAAGACATCAGCTGGGCTAGATAAATACGGACAGTGCAAACAAGGCTTGGATAATACATAAACAAATTAATTAATGCGTGCAAGTGTAACTGTTAAGAAGGAGCTGTATGTATGCCTTTTTGAATTTGATATGTCCATAAGAAATGAAAGGCCTTTAAATTTGTTAGCAAAAGCCATGTAACATCAAGTAACTGTTGAGGTGCTGAGCCTTCAAACAATGTGTGAACTGGCCTTGGTCAGAGCCGTGCACATAACAACATGTGAGTGACACTTTTTGTCTGAGTTCGCCTCAAAGGGGCAGTGATGCAACGTCGAGCCAGGAGATCCAAAAACAACACGGAGCCCAAATGAGAGAGGCCGTCCTGCGTCGCTGACAGACAAGGTAGTCTAGTGGACTGGAGGAGCCACGAGAAAGTCTTCAAAGTCTCTCGGTTTGGTGTCGCTTCTCTGGTGTGTCTCTCTCACACACACATTTATGTTTCAAAATGGCTTCTATGTTGATAGCCAGCTCCTCGGGGCAAATGTGAACAAGTTGCTTGCCTCTACGTTAGTGGCTGTGTGTGGTGGATTTCCTTTTTTATGAGTCAAACCATTATAGATGGAGATCACAAAGCATAACATCACTCAAGGTTTTACGAAAACACGCGTTACCACAGATAAACCCAACAACATCAAGTTTAGGAATATTTTCGCTCTCTGGAGGGCTGTTGTTGTTGCTCAGCTGTTGTTGTTGCTCAGCTCACCATAGTGAGCAGTTGCTCACCATACCCTCCGTGCTATGTCCTTACATCGGATCCCCTTATTACAGAGAATCCCAGCAGTAATGGAAATAACCTGTCGTCGTGGGCCGGGTAGCTTGAAAGGCCCATAAATCAAACCGGTGTTTGGGGAGGCGAGGGAGGGGGCGGGGGCATCACAAGAAGAGCATGCAGAAGAAGAAGAAGAAAAAAGTTGGGTGAAGAGAGGGAGGAGTTTCCTGTCCTTGTTGACAGGCATAAAACCAGGCTTGAGCAAACAGGCTCTTCAAGGTGTGAGCTCAGACAAGTAGGGAAGGAGGTAGACGGGTTAGAGGCAGACCGACTGGCTGAAAAACTTTAAAGTAGTTCATGAAAGTAAAAAAATACCCTAGCAACAGCAGCATAACTGTAATGACCCAGAAGTCTTTCTTTCTTTTTCTGGTGCACGGGGTGGGTGGGGTTCACTCCATCAGTGTGGCTCAGGTGGTGGGATTGGGAGGAGTGGGGCTGTTCATTGCAAAATTTGTGAAAATAAGTTTAGCATGGAGCATGTGTGACGTCTGTCAAGGCCTCAATTACCAACCCCTTACCCAGTCGACACACACACACACACACACACACATGTGTTGAAAGATGTATTTGAAGATAGCATTCATCTGATGTTTGACAAATCCTGAGCGTTTGATTTACCTGAGACTTAAGTGTATAGATGGCAAAAACACATGTCATGTACTAGGCTACTCGTTGGTAGTGGTACACCTGTACACAATACTGTACACGTTCAGGAAATACAGGAAGTAAAACTAAGTAAAACCAGCAGGCTTGACAAAACAAATTAAATTTACAACAAATATTTCATCTTTGGAATTATTGCTTAAACAAGACTAATAGTGAACACCCATGCCAGCAGCTCTGTGACGCTGTGCTTAGACACAACATTGATGCTTTGAACTAAATGCTAATGCATGGTCATGATGCTAACAAGCTGATGTTAAGCAGGTATAATGTTCACCGTCTCAGTTAAAGATGTGCGGGCATGCTACCATTTGCACTAAATTAATCTATGCAGCTAAAGTTGCAGATGAATGTAGTGGTGTAAAACAAACAATATTTCTCTCAAGAAGTAGAAAGTGGCCTGCAAAGAAAAGGCTCAAGTGAAGTAAAAGTACGTCAACAACTGCAATTCGGACCTGATGATGGTGCTTGATGAAAAGTCAGAGGTTTAGCCAAGGTATAACAGTTTATCAGATGGGGGGCCATCGACCAATAGTTGGACCAAAGTAGTGCCAGACCGACATCCCCAGAGCACCATGGATGGTCTAAAAAGTCAAATGTGTCTGCCTGAAAGCAAAAAAACACACGGTATCCCAGTCTCATCTGTATGCACCACTACAGCTCACTCACCTCCGAGCCTTTTCCATTGAGTGCTGAATTGCTAATTGTTTGGTTGCTCATAATTAGCATAGACACATGTAGTTCCTCCGTGGGTTGCTCTGTAACAATTTGTCAAAGAGAGCCTTGTGGTATCATAATAATCAAAAGCCAGTTTCAGATTTGTTGTACTTGGTTGGGATTTTGGTGATTAGTCTCCGGAGAGGGGTGAAATGCCTTGTGGTGTTGTTGCTGAACAATCTCGCCGCTGTTTCTCCTCCTGGGTTGTGGCTGATTAAGTGTCTAATTATGATCTCGCAAACTAAAGGCGGGGTGAATTCTCTGTGATCTCTTGGTGATTAGCTAGTATGATGTTTCATTGCTGTGTAACGGAGCCAAAGAACCAAAGTCCTCCTACCTAAACCCATAACAACATGTATTTATTTTGTCTCACAAAGTAACCCAAATGACTCTTCGAAAAAATGTGCAATGTTTTCTGATCTGCCCCCTCTATGGATAAAGATTTAGTTCAATTTAGCTAAAACAACACAGCCAATGTCAGGGAATTATCAAGGTAGAGGTCTAGGTAGTAGGCAAAGTTACCTGCTCCATAGTTTTATGCGCAGATGCTGTAACGCAGGTGAAAAAGCTTAACGTGGTTTAACGTACCTAAATATGAGAGAGGAATATCAAATATGGTGATGATGTATTGTTGTTCAGGTGCATGTCTAGTCTGGTACCATGTTGAGATCTTTTTCCTTAAGCTCTTTCATTGTAAGCTTTTTTACCTTACAATAGCCTTAAACGAAGCAGAAACGCTCAATGTCAGCTGATGTCAATAATAATTGGACTTTGGGTTAGTTTTTTTGACAGTTTTTAGCGGTTATGAGACAGAATTTTGGTGATAATTGATTATTGTTAAGGTACGTTAAACCATTTTAAGCTTTTTCCTTATAATAGGTTCTAATGGAAAAGAGACGCTTTATGTCAGCTGACGTCAATAATTATAGGACTTTGGGTTAGTTTTTTTGACAGTTTTTAGTGGTTATGAGGAGCAATAAAAGACAGAATTTGTAATCATTGATCAGTGTTTAGGTACATTAAACCACTTTTTCCTCGCCATAGACACCAATAAAGAAGTTAATGTGAGATAACTTCTATGATCGTTGGATTTCAGTTTGGTTCTTTTTGACAGGTTTAGGTGTTCATGACATCTCAAGCGAGCATGATCATTTTATTTTTGCACTAAGTTTTATTGAATATATACCGCTTTTATACGTTTTCTAATGCCATACTTCATAATGCACATACAAGTAAATGGAAACAGCAAATAACACTTGACGCTTTACTCATCTTTAAATGCACAGAGTTTGAGTTGAGAGGTTTTTCAAAAGGGTTAATTCGAAGCTGTAAATAACAAAAACATTCATTGTATATTAACTTATATCCAAGCACTACATAATTGATAGTTTTGACAGTGTGTTTCACTGATTGTTCATTCACTGTCCCACTGTGAGGATGATCCGGCAGAGGTGTAATGTTTGTGAGAAATCCAGAGGGAAGCCACTTAGAGAGCAGTATTCATCACCCCCATTATTTAAAAAAAAAAAAAAAAAAAAAAAAAACAC
>NC_048426.1:1424498-1431645 GCF_013103735.1 Etheostoma cragini | reverse complement strand
GGGGGGGGGGGGGGAAGAGGTGGATGTTAGCTGCGTTCTCTTGCCGCGTCAGTCTGCACGAACGCACACACACACCAGGCCCACAACACGGCATAGTTTAAATGTTTTTTTAAATCAGTCGATAATTGTGCCTTTGTGTTCCAAAGGTGCCGGATTTGCATACCTCACGAGTCGAAAACGGGCGATTATGTTCCATTACGCCAGCCGTCGACGTGTTCTTTGGGCATGCGATGCTATGTGCGCTTGGCAGGGGTGCTAGCCTCTGCATTTCAACACAAAGCATTTTGTTTTAGTGCTAATTACACAGCAGGCAAAGACAGATAGGCCCCGTTTCTTCCTCCCCTCTGTGGGTGACAGTTATTGACAATTGGCCCTGTCTAGCCATAATACGCCAGAGGCAGTCCATCTACCACTTCCAACGTAAACACTGCACACTGCAGGGAGAGGAGCTTCAAATGGGGGCCGATTCCACCTTGACAACTGTAACTATGTTCACCAATTAGTCCCAGAATCCCTGGGTGTTTACACTCTTTGAAATGAAAGAGATTGCCTTTCCTGTGACTGACAGTAGGGATTCTTCCGATTTTGTGTTCTGTTTTCGTTGCTGCGGTTGTGAATGGGCACAGCGGATCACTCCAAGATGCCAGTCTGATTCTCTTAGTGTGTGTGTGTGTGTGAGATTGCCAGAGGGTCATATTGTATCTGCAAACGGTTCTTTGCTTGTTGTTTTTGCCTGTATCACGTTCCAGATTTACTGCAGAACAAATCCAAACAGTTTGTCTGTCGATTACAGGAAATTACGCTTTTATTTTCGCAAGGCATTTTCCCCTAACCATCTGTCACTCACCCTCAAATATTTCCTAGTCTGTTTTAGGGCTTGTGTTAGCGTTTCTGAAGCTAGGGTCAAAGATCAGCCGCTCAGGTCTATTTGAACCCAAGGATTAGTAAGTCTCCCCCCCCGCTGAGTGACTCTCAGTCGTGTGTGAAAAGGGTTGGAAGGGTCAGCGCCTGCGAGTGACCCTTAGCTGCGTCCTCGCTCCTCTGATTGTCCCACGTCGGCATCCAACACTTAGTCCCAGCAGCTTCAAAGGAGGCAGCCCGTCACAGCCCCGCACATCAAAGACCCCCTGTCAGCATCCATGACAGTCTAACTGTACAAGTAAGGGAATCCACACGCACTTTGGGAAAGGACCCACAGGTGTGACATCCTGTCGTCCCCAAATGGACTCAGTGGCTCTCAGCGTCAGATGCCTGTGCAAAAATCACCCTTCGGGGTCTGAATGGAACGCATCGAGCGTGGCAGCAGCTCGACCCCGGTGCTGTAAGATGACGGGCGTAGTGTTAGGAGCAAGTAGTATGAAAGACACAAAACACCGGACTTGGTGTCCCGTTCTTGTCCCGTGTGTCACAGAAACATACATTTTCTAACCCCCACCCACGACCTTTTCCTAAACCTAATTGGGTTTTTGTGACTCATGTCAGTCAGCACATCCCAACCCAGAGCGTCAAAAGTGACGCCAAGAGTCCCAACGCTACAGGAGACTTTTAGTGTGGATAACAAACGCCAAAGGCACATGACCAAGGATTCATATTTAACGCCATGGGAGAGTGATAATGTGTTGACCCTCCAGCTACAAACCAGCTATTTTTTTCTCTTAATTTTTAAAAATATGTTTTAGAGCATTTTTAAAGTTTTATTGGACGGTAGAGGGAGGATCGAAAAGAGACATAAGGATTGAAATGCAATATATGTCCCCAGCCAGATTTGAAAAGAGTGACATTAAGGTTCCTGGTCAGACCATCAGGACACCCCACAAACCAGCCAATTTATAGACTTATTTCTTCAAACTGAATTATTTAAGGTTGCCATTGAAGAATTTATTATTAAGAATTTATTGTCTATTAGACAATGTAACGAGCACATTCAACACAGATGTTGGGTATACACATATTTGGGTATCGGCATAATACGATAAGGTTTGTCAGCTGTTATTAAAGGTTGATAAAGTATTTATAGTGTTGTCCATTGAAAAAAATAAAGAAGCATTTTCGGGTAGCACGTCCTCATTTTGTCACGTCATCCCGCAGTCGAATGCTGCAAGCGGACACCGATCAGCCCAATTTACAGTAAACAAGGCCTCGGGGCAAAATGCACAGCTCCCAGCATGCTTCAGGTGACAGGAAGGAAGGAGAAGAATCAGGAGAAAGTGAGTGAAAAGCCTGCAGAGTGTTTGTTGCACTCACTGCTGAGTTTTTTGTAAAAACGCATCATATTATAAGTATTTGTGACATGTTTCACATGAGAAATGACCAACTTTGTTTTAACTATTTAAAATAATTACAACCAAGCTGATTATTTTTCATATTTAGTTACTGGATGCTGCTTTGAGAAGCTGTTCTGAAGGGACTGAGAAGCCAAAGTCCGGTCTCAGTGTTGAACTTAAATCCCTGTGATAAGGTCTTGGTTCAAGGCAAACTCCAGCAAGTTAGCATGGCAATTTCTTTAGATAAGTCAGGTGACAGATTTAAAAAATGACTGGGCTCAAAATCATGCAACGAAGTCCCAAATATGGGAGTATCAAACTCCAAAAATAGCGACAAAAAAAGACAAAAAAACTCAATGCTGATTTGACAGGTCCATCGTAGCCAGCTGTGGTGGTTTTGGATTTGGATTTTCTGGCTCAGTCCGTTTAACAGTTCAGCCTATTGACCACTCCACGCTCACATTTCCACAGTATATGATAAATGATTACAGATTTCTTTTGAATTGAAACTGCTCTCCAGTACACCGTGCTGCATGGATTATATTTGACGTCGCAAGAAGAGAACCATTGGTTAAGGGATGGGTGTGTGATTTTAAATAAGTTAAAATGAGTTAAGGGGGGACCTGGAATATTTAGGGACAGAACACCCTATATCACAAAAAAATGTGTGTGTGTGTCTGTGTGTGAGAGAAAGTTGTTTTGGGACTAACATTACATAGTGTGCTTTCATGAGAAATGCGTGCAACATATCGTTCTACTTTCACATCTACCTGAAAATCTTCAGCTTTATTCTTAAAGCCTTTTATCTGGTCTGTAATCTGTCCCTTAATGCCCAAAACACCCAAAATATGTTTCCAAGGTAAGACCAGAAATGAAGGCAGAGTGTCACACCGAATACCTCGATGTGTGTATTGTGGCGATATTGTTGGGTTGACTTTGACAAAATATTACCACAATGTCTTTTTTGATAAATAGTCGCCACCAATCATCAAATAATCAATCAAAAATCCTACTGTTGATACAATGACTAAGTAAATATTAAAGCAGCTAGTAAGACTGCTAGTTCAGAAAACGGCATCCCTTTACTGCGGTAGGAATATACTTCATAGTACAAAACAGTTTACTGCGTCAGAAATCAGCTGTTGTTATAATACATCATGTGTGTGAGCGTGTGCTCTGGCAGATTTTATCATGTCATGATGACCAAATCATGAGAAATATTTGACTGAAGCGTTTTGAGAGAGAGAGCAGACAGCTGTCGGCGAGCCCGTATGGAGATATGAATAACACGATTTCTCTGAGTACCGTGTAAACATCATATCCCGATTATGATCAAAAAGGCATAGGGATGGGCCTCATAACCGCAATATTCATGTCTATTCATGTCAGGCCCGTGGACCCCACTGCCATAAGGTCCATAGTATAAGTACTAATAACAATTTTTTTTTTAGAGTCTTTTCAGCTTACAGCTGATAATTCTCATCCCCCTCAAATGTGAACTTGTTAAAACCACCTCTTTTGTGAATGTGTTACCTGACACACAACATGCAACAATCAAACATCCAATGGCGCAACAATCGAGGCAACTTCGTGCAGTCGGATCTTGGTACGCATGTTTTGACAAAAGTGGAGAAAATATTGTGCTGCATCAAAAAGCATGCTCATTTAGATCTAATCCAGCACAAATTAGTGCATAATAAGTCACCAAAATAAAGACTTTGAACCTCAACGGTCCCCCCCCCCCCGCCCTTCCAGGCTGTCTACCAAGCTGTTTCTAGCGTCATGTATCAATGTCGGTATATATTGATATTGATGTACTGCCCAGTTCTAATCTGCAGCCCCCTTAATGAAAGCATTGACAGACTTCCAATAGATCAGTCTTCCTTAGCACTGACAGCAGCTTTAAGCCCTGTGAATACCTCCGGGCTGGGACTCCCACACGCCCCCGTACACCCAAACACAGCCGAGGTGTCCGACTGCCAAGAGGAGCACTGTGAGCTGCGTCAGGCCTCAAATCTCACGCCTTAGCAAAAACACCGGTTCTCTGTCTTCGCTCCCAGGGTTGTTGTTTTTTTCTTTCTTTCTTTCTTCTTCTTTTGCAAGTCGCTCACATGAGCTGAAGCGCAGGTGGTCCCACGTTCTGCCAAAGTGATCTGAATCAGAATCTGCGTAAATTACAGCGTCTGAAAACCTCACTTTCACAACATGTTCAGACGAGGCTCGCGCTTGCAGATTATACTCTCTCTCTCTCTCTTTGTCTGCATGCTCATGTTTTCTTTGTTTTCCTCCCTTTTTCTCTCTCTCTCTTTTCATCTTTGGACTTTTGCTGAGTCTCACCTTTTTAAATTCCACATAAAAATTGTTCTGTTTGATTTTTATTTTCTATTTCTTTAGTATTCCCCTTTTTTTTCAGCCAAATTCACACAAACCATTGCTCTATCGCACTACTAGAGGTCTAAGGGCATCTTCACACATCTTCATAAATTTACCTTTTTAGGGTGTTTGCATATAACTAATCCCAATGTGTTTCACCTTTAAATGTTCAGAACAAACTCAGCTTTTCATACCGTGGGACCCACATTTGTCCTGAGATAATTTGAAGTTGGCTTTTTAAAATTCCTCAAATCTCTTTTGATGGCAAACCTTAACTTGATGATGTATTGAACGAAATGTTTCGGTGATTAGAATGAGTTTATCACAATACTTAGGTTCACAAAGCACAGTACTACAGTGTATGATTAAAGTTGTAAATAAACGCCTGAAATGAAATTTTGTAATATCGCTTTTTGAGTAGGAGTTTGGACGCATTGGTACGTGTTTCGTCCTCAGAGGGTTAAAATGAAATGTGATCAGTATGTGGATGGAATCCCCCAAAACAGCTCGTACAGAATGGGATTAATGCAGTATTGCTGTAGCCTGACATGGTCACACTGAGATTCTAGTCCGAATATGAGTCTGATTCTGCCCCACTGGGCTGTGATTATGGGGTTTTTCATAGCCGGGAAAGAAAATGCCTCTGCACTCAATTGGATAGGCCTCCAACCAATCAGAGCAACTGAGCATGTGGCGTATGGCGACGGCAATTTCCAATCGACTAATACCTTGATCATTGTTCTCTGTTCCTCTTTTAAAATGACCCGGCTGTCGATATCTTCTATAACAGACGCCATGGAGGAATCTGCAGTAAACGACTTCAACCCGAGCGCTCTTTTGGGTTGATTATGTTGCTTTTGATCATCTGTCCATCATCGTATAAAGCCCCCACTGACTGTTTGATTCAAGCATAGCTGCTCCACAATGGATCAAGTCCAGACCGGACCTCAAATGTTGTGGGCGGGGCTTAGGTCGGCTGGCATCCAGGCTTGTATTGCTGCACTGTGGCGTAGAAACGGTGAATTATAAAATACTGGGGAGGACATTCGGCCTAAATGAGTCAAACTTGTTTATTTGATAAAGATGATAAGATTTATCTTGTGAAAATGGAGGGTTGATGATACTGAAGACATGGGATTTAACTGTTGAAAACAATTAAAGCATCTATCAGTCATAGAATTGTCTCTCCAGCTAAGACTAGATAAGTGTATTTTCTTTGATTGCACACAACTGTTTATCTAGCCTGGTCTCACAAAAATCTGTGAAATGATCACGAACTTTTAACAGCGCGTTACGTGGTGCAGAATGTGTAGAAATTCAGCGTGGCCACCACGGAAAATAATGGCAATGTAAAGTCAATGAGAAGGTGACGTAGCATTAGGAGCAACTAAGGTAGTGAGTTGTATGAAAGCCAGAAAATCTGCGTAAAGGAGGTGGTTTTGGGGGGTGGATGGGTCAAAAACAGGACTACCACCCACAACCTTTCCCTTATCTTAAGGGGCCGTGTTCATTTCCCAGTATTCTTCCGTGGGCCCATCACGGAATTTTTTGCGATTCCATGAAACCGCCACAGATTTTGAGTTAAGGGGCGTTCACTTCATGGAATTCTGTGAGATCAAGTTGGTTTATCAGATCAGTCAACATTTAATGCAAGTCTTACTTACCTACTGCGGTATTTGCAAAGTTTTACGTCTTTCTCTCTCAGTGAGATTTGGGTAGAAACCAATTTCCTGTTTATGTCCTATCTTGCTTACTCTCATATACTTACTTACATAGTAGTAGTAGTAGTAGTTATCAGAGTATGCTTTTGATATACTATACTTTAACAGAGCAAAATGAGTATAGTCAGGTTTCGTCTTTAGTTTGACTTGTAAAACCATTTTGCTTTGTTGTTTTCTTTGCATCTGTGTAAGTTTCCATGGCAAAAAACTCAAAATGCATCTTTTACACGGAGACATTAAATGAAAAGAAAAGAGAGTAAACTCCAAACTCTTTCCGGTCTCCAAATTTGGAGCTTGAGACATTTTCCAGATATTTTTTACTCCTTTTCTTTACAAATGTGTTTGTGGGAAATGTGAGCAGCCATTTTTTAAGTGTGTGGGACAATCACACGTTCTCAGCCTGCTCTCTCTTGGATGTACAAACACACTGAGCGCCGTACGCACACAGGGGACAAAAGGCAGGCTTATGGGCGAGGCCAGGAGGAGTCAGGTGGATCAAGGAGCCATGTGGGAAAAGGTGGAATCTCCCGGCGATCGTCCCGGGACCACCACCAGGAAGAAGAAGCGTCAGATTTACAGGATTCAGCGTTCTCCTGGGAAACAAGGAGGCTCTGACGCAGTCACACGCAGTTCACAGACACATTCACTGGGAAAATGGAATAAGTCATAGCTTGTAGGTAGATGCTTCCACACTGTTGGACCGGTCCTGAGAAAACGAGCTGATGGACTTCTCACACACGCATAGGCCTAATTTAGAGTAACATATAATCAGAACTGGCCAATACCAAC
>NC_048426.1:1417389-1424358 GCF_013103735.1 Etheostoma cragini | reverse complement strand
CCCCCCCCCCCCCCCCTCCCGCCATGTTAAACCTAAAGTTACGCCCTTGCAACACACGCACATTTCAACTCGTACAGTCACACGCACACGCCAAACCCAACTGTAAGCACGTGATTATGCAAATGCGATGGTTAAATGGTGACAAAAGCAATCACATTCACACACAAACACGCCAAAAGTCCAAATTTATAACATCCTTTCACACGCTGCTGCATTTGAAAATCCATTTATGAATTTAAAAAAACACATATTTTTGGACTAACGCTATTATTCTCATGTGAAAATTTGAATTCTATATTCTGGCTCCACATGCAGTAGACTGGACTTCACATGAATGTATTTCAACAGTATGTGACAGATATTTTCCTATTATACCTTTTAAAAAGTGGCTGTATTCTCCAAACTGAAAGTACAGGCTTGTCCTGCGTTTCAGACGGTTTTGGTAGAAAGCCGAGTGAGAGGATGGCAGGTCTGTGGGACCCCGGCCTGCAGTAAGAGGAGAGATTAGAGAGATTACAGTAAAGAGCAGCTCGTCCTGTGGAGCCCCGTCTAAACACCGGCTCCCATCACAAGGGCCAGGACTGGTGGAGGAAACAGCAGAGATTATCCCCCTTTACCAGTAATCCCCGTCCTCTGGAGCAACGCCAGCACCGAGCACAAGACCACCACTCAACTGGAGAGACACACAGAGACACCAACAGAGATACAGAGACACACAGAGACATAGAGACACACAGAGGCACATACAGAGACATAGAGACACATGGAGAGACACACACACAGACATAGAGACACACAGAGAGACACACGGAGACATAGAGACACACAGCGAGACACACACAGAGATACAGAGAGACACACAGAGACACAAACAGAGACATAGACACATGGAGAGACACACACAGAGACATAGAGACACACACAGAGACATAGAGACACACAGAGACATAGAGACACATGGAGAGACACACAGAGAAACACAAAGAGACATAGAGACACACACAGAGAGACACACAGAGACACACAGAGAGACACACAGAGACATAGAGACACACACAGAGAGACATATAGACGCACAGAGAGACACACACAGAGACAGAGAGACAAACAGAGAAACACATAGAGACAGAGACATAGAGAGACACACAGAGCAATAGACGCACAGAGAGACAAGTAGAAAAAGAGACAGATAAAGAGACACACAGAGAAACACACAGAGAGACAGATAGAAAGAGAGACACAGAGAAAGAGACAAAAAGAGAGAGACACACAGAGACACACAGAGAGGGAGACAAAAAGAGAGAGACACATGGAGACACAGAGAGACAAAAAGAGACAGACGGAGATGGAGAGATTTTTAACGATATTCACCGTTGTTTGGCACTTTTTCTGACTCTTTTTTTCAAGATTTTTGTCACTTTTTTCAAGTTTTTCTTTTCGTTTTTTGTTGCTTCTTTCTGAGTTTTGTTGAGTTTTTTGAGGTATTTTTTCAAAGTTTTTTGTGCATTTCCTGACATTTCTCTCTTTTTGACGATTGACAAGTTCTTTTGACAATTTTTTTGAGGTTTGTGTCGTTTACTAGACATGCAGACGTGTCCCGGGACCTCCCTTTTTTTAGTTTTATCTTCAAGGCATCATGGGATTAGGGGGCTTTGGGTCTAAATCCTCTCCCAGTACAGCTCCTTTAAAGTGTCCATCTTGTTTTTAGGTCTCATCTGAATCAAAGCTAAGAACAGAGGATGGTGATGGTGTGTTTTGTGCATTTCTGTACACATTTAGGGACCAAGATGATAAAAATACAGGAAATGATTAGGTTGATCTTAATGATAAATTCTTCCAGAAAGAATAGTACTAAACCACATATCAGATAGAGTTGTCTCACTTCCTTTATTGTTTAAAATAGTGGCCGATCCCAGACTTATAACTAAAATATTAAACAAATTTGAAAGTGGTGGGGGGAAGAGATGTGTCCCCCTTGTCCTCAGAGTAAATTACACTCTAGGATTCGAGGATGGCATCTGGTCTTCTCTGGCCCAGGGGACCAGGTGGCCTTTGGACCAGAGCCAATGGTTAAAGTGAAAAGGGTTAACACGTATTGATGGAAACTCACAGATCTGTTAAAACTACAATGTCCTTATCATATTATTCCTTCTTTTTTTGCTTTAATATTGCGTACAGTATCTAAAGTCTCGTCATCTGTGGCTTTGGACCCACAGCAGGGCCCGAGACTTGTGGTCTACCTGCAGTATGTCCCTGGGAGAGACACAGAAAGACTCCAAAGACGGCTTGGAGTTGTTTTTGTCTCTCTCAGCATGAGAGTCTTGTTGCATTTACATGACTACGCCCCGAGGCCCATTTTCTCATAATCTGTCCATGTGCAGATTGTAAAATAAATTAATAAATAAAATACAAAATAAGACATTTTTGATAATTTGATCATGGGCAGTATAAATAAACCTAACGAGACCATACAGGGTCAGACTTTTATCTGAAATATGAATCTATGAGGTCTCAGTAAAGTCCTAAAATCCTCACAACAAAAATGTAACAGTGATTGGAACGAATGCACATTAAGAAATAGCTATGTATTAACAGGTACATGTCTGTATATTTTAACCGAAATTGTCCAGAAATGGATTCACAGGTGTATTTTTTAATTTATTTTTTACTTTCAGATTGCATAATTTTTGCAGTGACAGTTTTTGGCACAGATTAAAGAAGTCCATGTTGGCTCTTCTTTCGGCCATTTTACAAAGTGAATGGCTCTTTTTGGACATTTTGGACATTACGGGCAGGTTTTTAATTGCTGTATTTTTTTTTTTGTCGTTTTTTCCCCCAGCATTTTTTAGATTCCTTTCAACATGAGCAGAAGTTTACTAACTGAGCAGCTTCATGTGAGAGAACTTAAAATAGAAAATGGTTGCGAAATGCAAATGCAAAACTTCTGTTTTTGCATGTATGCATGAAATAGTCCAGGTGATGAGCTGCCGGAGCTTTTTCGTCTGTTTTACGGCTTTACTTCTCAGAGTGGTGGTGTTTTTTGAGACTGCACATGCAGTTTGTGCCCAGTTGAGCTTCTCTTAGTGTTAAAGGTACATTTCCTGCAACTATTGTTGTTGTTTTTTGTGTGACGGCATCTGTCAAAATGTTTCCAGACACTTTTCCCTTCACGACATCTTGTAAGTATGTGTGAGTGATGCACTTGTCACTCAGGGACATCTGTAACTCAGAATGGGATGGGAGTCATGTTAAGTTGAATAGTCAGTTAGAATGGCCCAATCTGCATAATAAATCAATTGCTTGGTTACATAAAAACTATCTACCAGGCCAAGATTGAGGAGAGCCCAAAGGTATCAACAGACGAGCTGAAAAATGAAAAGACATACTGAGGGATTGACGGATTGATAGAAGAGCCTAGCAGACACACTGACAGGCTCGCTGACTCAGTGTCTGAGAATGACAGGCAGAGATAGAAATGAGCGAGCAAAGGTGGTGAGACTTGGAGAGAGACAGAGAGAGAGAGAGAGAGAGAGAGAGAAGAAACATTTAGAAAACATTAAGTGGAAAATGACTCCGTTAACTCGCCTCTAGAAACTGATTTAGTGCCAGACCACACACATGGATGAACAGATATGGATATATACACACACACACACACACACACACATTGGAACACATGTAACGGACAAACACACACACACACACTCACTCCCTCACTCACACACACACACACACACACAAACTGCATAGCTGGCTGGGTGGGCTTGGTTGCTCGAGGCTACAGTTGTAGCGATAACTCATCTCCATGGCAACAAAAGGCACGCTCATGTGACAATCAAAAGATTGATAAAGCGCAGCAGAGCAATTGGTGCATCCAGTCAGTTTATACTGCTGTTGGGTAGTCATTCCTACATTATATATGTATACAGTATATACTTGTATGCATGCATGCATGCATGTGTGTACCAGTACATGTGTATGTGTATGTATTTAGCATGTGCATGTATGTGTGTGTGTGTGTGTATGCATGTATGCATGTGTGCATATAAAGACTGTATTTGCAGATAAATAGGTGAAGAATTCAATTGCATTGTATTTAACTTAAGTATTAATAAAGATAGAAAAATGGGGTAGGACCAGAGAAGTTTTTTTTTTAACTTCTTGGTGATTCTTTTTGAATAGGAATATTATTATTATTTAAAGAATTTATTATAACGCTGAAGGATTTTACTGAGGATTTAGTCAATATTGGTTTTCTTGCCTGTACTTAAAATGTGTACATAATCTCATTTTTTTTTAACATGTTCAATAGAAAAACTAAAACAACAACCTTTTGATAACTTAAAAGATCATTTGCTTCAAATGTTGCAACAGATGCTGTTTTTTTTTTTTTCTTTTTCATTTGACAGCGAATGTTCCTGCCGCTAAATGAACACATCATCATCTCCTAGGTGGATACAGATGTCTTTGTCAGTTTGAACCTGTAATTTCCAACCTGTTATGTTCCTCCTAACATGTAATTGCGAGGGCCTGAGTCACGACTTAATTGGCCAGGAGTGTAGGAAAAAGTTATAAAGCGATATTATTTCCCCACTTTACAGTAATGCGACCACAGGATCGGTGTACGGTCAAACCCCTGAGACGTTAGAAAAGGAAGCTCTTAGTAAGCATTTGTGTAACTTCAATTTTCAGTGTGAGAGAACAGCCATAATGGCATAAAACTGGCAACCAGTCAATAGACTGGAACACGTTTTGACAGGACAAGACATTTGTTCATGTCTTTTTCTTTTTTCCGTCGGTTCACTTTAACAGCTTCCCAAGTTAATGACAACTTTCATCTACACATTCACTAGTTATTCAAATGTTGAGAGTCTTGTATTGTCTCCCCGGGGACCATGCACCTGTTGTCCCCCCCCCGTGTCGAAACTGATCGGTTTGTCTGTTTATGAAGCATAGCACAGTATCATTTCTATCTTAAAGTCTCACGTCTTCTTAGCCAACGTCATTCCAACTCATTTGACCTCGTTTTACACGTATTTTTGCATTTGTGGTCAATTAAACCTAATCCACATGAAAAGATCGCTAATTTCTGGGTCAAATGATGAGAAATGGTGAGTTGTTTTGGATGACAGACTGATAGATAGATAGATAGATATTTATTGATCCCCCCAAAAAAGGGAAATTACGGTGGCACACATACATTAGTCATACAACACAGAATCTAAATATAAATGACATACTAGGAAAAATAATATACATACATACATGAAATGAACTAATAATGATAACAAAATATAAGAATAAAATATGGGAACAAATATTTAAATATATACAGGATGGGAAACATGTCGAATATTAATTAGCCAGGATATCCCCAGGTCAAAATGATCTGATGATTATTTGTATTCACAAACTCAAGAGAAAAAACGTTTTATGAAGAATTGTCTTGAAAACGGGTCAAATTTGACCCCTGGACTACATAACAGTTAACTTGTTCATTTACAGTGATGGGCTTGTTTTGTTTTTTTTAAAGATCCTAGCAGTACTTGTTTGTATCTGCAGAGGGCAGCACAGGGCTAGAATGCTGTTTCTGAACCCTACCTACATGTGATTGTGTTTTCAACTTTGTCCCACTGTCTTCCTATCTGGTCTCCTTCCTCTCAGGAAGTTACTGAACCGATAGCACGACTATACCATCGAGCTCTCAAGATCCACAGGGATCTTCTAAAGTTGTCTCCACCATGGCGTTGCACTCGCACGCTCAAACGCTCTGACTTACCAGAATCACATAAACAGCCACACTATTGCATTTTATTTTCAGATTCAGAATGCCACCTTGCAAGTACTTTTCTGCAACTTCTCCCAGTAAAATATGAGACCAGTACACCTCACTAGGTCCGTCTCACTCATTCCAGTCCCCCCATACAAAAACAACTATGGTCAGAAATCCTTTTTTTATACATATACCAAAATTTGGAATGCCATTCCCCATCACATCAGAACACTATGATCCATCTCATATTTCAAATACATACATATTTCTGTTTGCACTGTCTGTATTTATCTAGCCCATGCTGATGTCCTGTACAAATGTTTCTGTCCTCATTCTGTCCCGTTGACATTGTCACAAAATGTACTTAGTAACTACTAAATGTACTACAAGTCCCTCAGTAACATAGTATATCTTGTCTGGGATACACAAAGCTACATTTAAAGCTACTGCAAGCTTTATTTCACTTCAGAATGAAATTTCAGAATTATTTTGAGTCTATCCAAATTATTAATGATAAGAAAAGTATTTATATAGCTGATGTACTGCAAGAGTTTTTCAAGGAGATGTGATGATTATATAGCCTAATTTGACTCTTTTTCAAAAAATCTCTAAATCAGAAATTGGGGTTTTTTCAACCAAATATAAAAAAAAAAAGTAACATGCATTGTTTCATACAACATTCTTCACAAATAAAACGAATGGTCGGCTCCTTACTTTCATTGGATTTTTAGATTTATGCAGTTTTACAGCGTTTGAATTTGAAAAAAGTGACACAAATTTTTGTCAAAAGATTTCACAAAAACGCAAGAAAGCGCCGGAAGAAATTGACAAAAACAGCAGGCATAGTGACAAAAAAAAACGTGGATAGAAGTGACAAAAACAATGAGGAATGTGAAAAAAACATCAAGAGAAAGCAACAAAAGTGTTGACAACCAAAAGGTTGAAAAAATTGATGTTTTGAAGTTGATTTTAAAAACCGGTCAGCGGGAGTATAAAACTATAAATAAAAAGGTCACGGTTGTATCGGAATAGGTTTGCATGGTTTCATTTTCAAAAAACACCATTTATTTGTTGTACTGCATATTGCTGCAGCTCCTTTTTTTTCTCACATGCGTACTTAGGTAAGGACTACTAGCCAGTCAGAAGCAGAGTATGAGGCCCTGACAGTACCTAGGTAAGGACTACTAGCCAGTCAG
>NC_048426.1:1370430-1417289 GCF_013103735.1 Etheostoma cragini | reverse complement strand
CCCCCCCCCGACACTGACTCGTAACCCCCACCCCCCCTAGTCACTACACTTTGCCATAACATACCGATTTTTGCACACCCCACACAAAACTATTGAGCCTTCTTTTTCTCAATGCAATGTTAAAAACTGTTTTGTATACATTTGTTTCTATATTTGTAGTTTAATTCATAAAATAACGTGATATTATGTTTGCGTATGCACCAACCACCAAGCCAAATATCTTTGTAAGTGTTACTCACTTGCCAATAAATCCTGTTCGGATTCTGACTGTAAATTTAAATTGCATTGTATTTAGATTTTATTTTTGCACACCAAAAAATCCCCATAGGAACAGTGTCCATATGCAGCAGCTTAAATTGATGCATATGATCCTGAAACTGCCAATAATCACTTTTTTGTCAAATCATGCTAAAGACATGCTGAATAATCTGTCTGGTAGATGGGCCGCTCGCATCCACCACACATTGTTTGGTGTGTGAGTGCACTGTGTATTTAAACGTTTGTGGGCTTCTCATTGGATAATCCTTTGTGACCTATTGTGATTGCAAAAGATGTACTTTCCAGATTGGGGGATGGTTTCCTGCTGGATTAACTGGAATAGAAGAAGAAAACATTGTCCTCTTCTCTGGGAGGGTTGTGATCTCAGCATTATGTAACTTGAAAAGTCATTAAATCACACAAAAAGTGAATTTTCGCATGTATTAAAGGTTAGTATCTTTTCGTGCTAGTCTAAGCTTCATCCCAAAGGTCAGGAAGAAGTACGTGATGTGAAAAATGTGCTGCGCATACAACATATGCTACAAGATCTTTCTCTGGAGTTGAGATCCACTACACAACAGGAAAAAAATGTTGCTTTGCTTTCCTGTTTTTCATTCCAGGAAACCAGGGAGCAGGAGCAGTACCAGACTCCCACTTGTGTCTTGCACCATGTCTACATGATTTACATTTCCTGTCTTTCTAGTGGAAGCCTTGAAAACCCCCCAGTTGCTGGTTTTGGTCCAGTTAAACCGACATCATGGTGTCAGAGAAGGACTTTCTTGTGGCTGCTGCTGTTTTCGCCCTCATTTCACACAGTGAGTGTATTATCTTGTAATAGCTACTGATTCCTCTATTTAGATTTGGCTTCTTAGTAATTCATGTTCAATGGTTTATGTTTGTATTGTATTATTTTCACTGTAGCATCGTGTTAAAAATGTGTTTTTCTGCAAATATAGGCTGGTACCATTCTAAAAATGTTACCTTTTATTGTGTTATCTGTTTGTTCTTCTAACTATAGGAATTTAGCTGATAGCTAGATATGTTCAACATTTTAATAAAAACTCTTTTTCAACGTTTTGATGTTCTTTTATGACGATTGTTCTGCTGTTTTGTCGCTTTTCGCAACTTTTTCCACGTTTTTCCGACGCTTTTTTAAAATCATTTGTCCCCTTTCCCTGTGATTTAGGTGTTTTCGTTGTTTTTTACCTGTGCGTTTTGCAGGTTTCCACCAACATTTTTGTAACTTTTTCCAAGATTCTTTTATCATTTTTTTCTCCAAATGCTTTAAAATTGAATAAAACACCCAAATTCGATGAAAGCCGTGGACTGATCCTTTGTTTTGACTTGTGAATAGCGTTGTATGGAACCATCCACGTAACTTTCTTTGACAATTTGGTTGAAAGAAACCCAATTTTTTTGATACAGAGATTTTTTGAAAATTAGACCCGAGGACAGCAGGGGTTAAAAACCGAAGATTCTTTGACATGAGATGCTAAAAATCTTTAATTTTAATGAATATGTTTTGCCAATCACTCAAAAATGCCACTGTAGGTTAGTGTGACCTTTAGCCTTCCCATGACACTGATGTGTATCAGTAACTATGTACAAGCATGCATGTTAAAATACTTTATTTTGAAATGTTTCTTTCCGCCTGTGTGTTTCGATGGTTTCAGGTGAGGGTATCATCGGTGGCAGGGAGGCAGCGCCACACTCTCGGCCCTACATGGCCTCCATCCAGGTGCAAGAAGGAGAGACTCTGAAACACGAGTGTGGAGGGTTCGTGATCGCGGATCAGTGGGTGATGACTGCAGTCCACTGCATGCCATCAGGGTGAGGCCAGATCCTTGACTTAAGTAAAAGTACTAACACCACACTGTAAAAATACTCCGTCAAAGTAAAAGACCATGCATTGAAAATGTTACTGAAGTAAAAGTAAGTCAGGAAAATGGACCTGAACTGGAAAAGATCCAAACAGTTCTGTGTTTAATCATGTAATCATTCCAGCTGGACATGTAGGCCTCATATTGGTGGGTAGTTTAATTTACAATAAAACCTCATATTTTATAATCCACATGTGTTAACAATCCTAATTTGTAAAGTAACCAGTAACTAAAGCTGTCAGATGAATGTAGGGGAGTAAAAAGTTCAATATTTCTCTCTGACATGTAGCGGAATGGAAGTATGAAGTGGCATATAAAGTACAAATACCTCAACATTTGGACTTAAGTACACTATTAGAGTACATAGACTCAGTTCCATTCCACCATTGGGGGAGGCTACCTTCTTCTGACCACCGTGGATGAAATATGTTGGATGTGGGGAGCAGAACGTACAAGATGAAGAATAATTAGGGCCATGCAGCATTGTCATCAAACATAGCTTTAAATAAGCAAAACTAGTGTGTGAGAGTAGATAACCAGGTAGGAAAGGAGGACTGGTTTAAAGGGAGGTTCACACAGATAAATTAAACATGGGATTCTCCCCATGTACATGTTCTCTGTGTGTGAGCTGATGTAGCTCAGATGTGGTTTGGGAGTTTTCTTTGGCGATATTATCATATTCATTTGTACTCTTCCCGTGAATAATGTTGTTGACCTGCAGTTCCTCGTTCTGAAGGAGGACAGTATGTGAAACCGAGCATGCTCTTTTATCATTACTTTTTCAGTTTATCTCCACTTCTTTTGATTATAATCTTCAAGTATTTCTTTTTAAATATGTATAGATAGATATTTTTTATAGATATTTTCCCACTGAAATGGGAAAGCAGCAGCAAAATCAGTCACACAGCACAGAATAACATATACAATATGCATGAAATAATAGGATACAATACAAGACCAAATATTTGAATATATACAAGTACAATGGTATGATTAATATTATTCAGTACTACAGTATCATTGTGCTCTTTTTACAGGCCAAATGGAAGGAAAGTAGTGCTCGGGGTCCATTCTCTGAGTGAACCTGAAGAGACCAAGCAGACATTTGATATTTTGGAACTTTACAATCATCCAAGCTTCAGCGCGTCCAATTACGATAATGACATTGCTTTGATCAAGGTCAGTGTATAGATTGCCAGTGGTACATACAGCATATGTCATGTTCTGTTTTGGGGAGTACAAAAACTCTAAGCTTCAAAATGTTGGGATCTTATTGCAGCTGGATCGTCCATTCATCGCCTCTGACGCCGTGAGAGCCGTGGAATTCCTGCGAGCGGGCGGCACAAACCCCAGCACAGATGCAGCGGTGGAGACAGCCGGGTGGGGATCCCTGGACAACCTGGGGTCCAGACCAGACAAGCTGTGGGAGGTGGTCATCGAGGTGGTGGACTCCAACCGGTGCAAACGCAGCGACTACTTTGGCAGAAAGTTCACCAATAACATGATGTGTGCCCATAAAGTATGCCCAGATCCCTGTAATCATCCACATAAGAAAGAAGACACCTGTGATGTAAGTTCAAGTTCTTCTCTACTACTAAATGTACATGGTTGTCAACCAATGGGATGGATGACACATCATGGTAAGTGGTGTGTATATATGTGTCAGTATTAATAGTACACACATTGGATTTTCTTTGACTAACTGGCAAAACCCATGTTGCTATTGGTTTGGCTCATATTACACATTATTTTGCTAATGCTAATATCATTATTCACCATAGTGAAGACTGTATTCTTCCTGCGGTCTAACAAAAGACAAACATAAGTAAAGGTTATAGAGCAAAATACACATTATCGGTTAAATCAGAACAATGAAAAGATCCTGGATTTGACAAAAACAGGCACAGTAGCAGGTCATAAAAAACAACAACAACAGTAGCATAAAATAAAAAAACATGGTAAAAATGAAGTAAAAAAAATACTAACTACTACTAACAGTACTTACCAATACTAACATTCCTAACAAAGAAAAACCAAATCAAACAGGTTTCAACCTAATCTTACAAAAGGATAACAGCTTCTCTTAGTTTCTTTTTGAAGCTTGAATTGTGTGTGTGTGTGTGTGTGTGTGTGTGTGTACGATACATTGCATTAAAAGCATTGGTTGTGTACATTGGCCGGGTAAAGCCATAACCTACCCCCAGTCTAGGATCAGAACCACGTCTGTCATTGGGGGGTAAAAGCTGCGAGGACAGGCTGGTGGGTTTATGTAATGATGATAAATATGAAGTGAAGACTACAGTGTGTCCCTCTGCTGTCCCTCAGGGGGACTCTGGAGGTCCTCTGCTCTACAACGGCATCGCGGTGGGCATCACTTCCAACGGAGGAAAGAAGTGTGGCCAGATTAAAAAGCCCGGAATTTACACCATCATCTCCCACTACACCGAGTGGATCGACAACACCATGGCCCCGCCGCCCACCGCAACACCAGACCAGACCGCTTGAAGAGCACATCCCAGTTTGGTTTCCACCACAATCGGGCTTCCACTAAGTCACTTATTATTTTACCTGATACGATGATTTGCAGCTAAAGCATGGCTCTAGAGCAGATGTGTCAAACTTAAAACGCACGGGCCAAATTGGGTCAAACCAAAAAGACAGGAAACTGTCAAACTGCAATTATGCGACACTAAAAAGCAGAATTGGGCAGATGTCAACAGCTGGGAGAGCAGTTAAATTTCCTCTTTCTCCATCTGGCCACTCTGTTAAATTCAGACATAAAATATCCATCAGCATGTCTGGTTTGTCATGTACATTATGAGTAATTTTGATGCTATATAACTTTAAATATCTATTTTCTCAACTGATGGGGTTTAATCTGATTTAATACTGATTCAATCTGTCAACAAAAAATACGGGAAACTGTTTTTTATACTGCAATTATGCGACACTCATTGCAGAATTTGGCAGCTATGCCGACTTTGAGACTCAGAAATTCCCCCAGAAGAAGAGAGAAGGCTGAGAAACAGGTTGCTGTGGTGGTCTGCTATTAAAAAACATAATCATCCTTTTGCTTGATTTTCAAAATTCTATAATGGCTAAAAAAAACTTTAGTTAATGCCTTTAATTAGACTTTATGTTGGCCAAACTGTAACAGTAAAGATTATGTTAGACATGCAATACTACAGTCAAATATTTGACTTTTTTTATTAAATATAAGCATGAAAATAATCATTCTCCTTTTAACACCAGTGCTCTAGAGATATACCTCCAGTATGGCAAATATACATCCACCTGTACTAACCTGTAGATTAACCATCACTTTATAAAGGAATCATTAAAATACAGTTTATCTCATTCCCATGTCTGTCTTGAGTATTTTCTTGAACAATAAGCGTAAGATGTAGTACACTCACAAAGACAGTTGTCTGAGGATAAACAGAAATATTATAAAAATTACAGATTGAACAAATAAGAGTTGCACAATAATTGCTATAATTAAATCTTTTTGCATCAATGTTGTTTTGGTGAGGTTGAAGGAGTTTGTTCTGAGTCCATCTGAAGGACAGTGTTTAAAAATGCAACTGTTAGGCAATCAAGATTTCAACAAGCATATCTCATAAACCTGTCAGATACGTCCAATAGTAAATAACATCTGCAGCTGTACTCCTTCTTTTCTTCCCCTCTCTGCTCTATGTACTGTAGAAAAACAGCCAGGAATAATTCCTGATGTGTTCTGCTCTTCTGTTTAGTTTGGAAAATCCACACACACCCCCACCAATTATTTCATGCACAATGCTAAATATATTAAATATTTTTGATTTGCTAAACAACCTTGACTGGTTAAAAATAGAATGCACGTGTCATTCCCATTTGATGAATGTATGCCTACAGAAATTTGAAATGTATTGTTAGGAGGATGAAGCATCTCGTTTTCAAGGGGGTCCTCAACACATGGGACAAAGACAATACAGCACATGCAGATTCACCTTTTGTTAAAGCTCTCTTCAAAAGGGAGTCCGGAACCTCTTGGGGGTCCTCAGAGTCTATGCACGGGGCCTCCAAATTATTGTAAAGTTTTTTTTTAAGTCTTAACATGAATCCAACATATTATTAGCAAATAAAAATCCCCAATGATGA
Source organism: Etheostoma cragini (assembly GCF_013103735.1). NCBI lineage: Eukaryota > Metazoa > Chordata > Actinopteri > Perciformes > Percidae > Etheostoma > Etheostoma cragini. The sequence continues at coordinate 1,411,011 of NC_048426.1, read as the reverse complement.
CATGGTAAGGTAGCTCTCCACAATTACAGTATATCCTAAGGATTTACTGAGCCACATGTGTGTCTAACATTAGAAGATGATTTATATTATAAGGTTATTTTTATAGCTTCGTGTTCTAAAGGTATGTATGAAGGCTTACCATGCAACTTAATTGTACACAATATATGTAGTAGGGGGTTTTGCTCCATCGCTCCTTCAATTAAGGAGTCCTTGGCTTAAAAACCGTTAAAGACCCCTGACAACCCCCCGCCTGCGTATATATAGAAATCAAGGATCTCTTAATAAGTAGTTGTCCTCCAAAGCCCCCTCCTTTCACTCCCCAATCACTTTCTTACTCCCATGCAGCTACTGCACAGAAAACCTCTTCCATCCTCCTCCGTGTGAAGCTACCAGATAGTGGATCCCTGAGTACCTGAAGATAGCCCAGAGCATTCTGGGATTAAGTGACGTTCAGCTCACAATACCGGCTCCCACTCTCCCGGGTGAGATCCTGAAGGGTTGTGTGGTCACGTAGTCGTTGATCCTCTGAAACCCTGTGCTGGCTGCCGTCGGAGTGAAACCAGGAGCCCCATGGCGTGCTCTGCAAAAACATGGGGTCCAGGAAAGGACAAGGCCAAGCAGTCCTTGACCAGACCAGTTCGGTCCTCGTCCCACATCTTGGAGGTGTCCACCAAAACAAACGGCCTTCCTGCTGCAAACAACTCCTTTCTCTTATAAAACAAGGTGGGCTGAGGGGGTTCTGGACTAGACTCATTTTTTTAGAAAGATTAAAGATTAGAACTTTTAATATTTTAACAAAAGGTAGAAAATAAGAATACCCACTGGCTTTAATATTGTGTTATTTTGTATATATTGTAGATATGATATTGTTTGGCATTCTGTGGACGGCCAAGGACGAATTCCATTGTACAGGGAAACGTGTTTTCCTTACTGTGCACATGACATTAAAACTTCGAAATTGAAATTGTAAACCCATTTCTGGTTACCACTTAAGCCTTTTTATGGTATTCATGAAATTAAATCTGTCATTTGTCATGTTGGTGTTATGCATGAATATTTTTCGGACCGTTTTGTACTGCATGTGTCATACTGAATATTAGATGCTGTAGGTGAAGTGTGGTGATGTCTGCACATATTAATGTGTGACTGTATTACCCCCTAGTGGGAGAGATGCATCATAAAACTGAACTTTAATGTCAAGTGGATACTTTTCTAAATAATGTTTTTTCTAGTGTCTCTGAAACACAAGTCTTACCATCATCTCTCTTTGTCTGCAGCTGCATTGTGGCTCTGTGGATTATCTCAGCCTCCGCCAGGCTCTCTCTCTCTCTCTCTCTCTCTCTGTCTCATAATGCTTTCTTTCTGCTGCCTCCTTCTTTCTTTCCTCAGCGTGTTTCCCCCTCAGCTGCTCCATCTCTTTGGCTCTTCTCTTCCCTTGACCTCTCACACCTTCTGTTTCAGCATCTTCACGGCTGAGTCTTCTGTGCTCGTTTTATGAGCTTCACATGGTTCAGCATGGCTCCGTGTAGCCGGTCCCATCGTTTTCAGCCAGCATGTGGTCCACCGTCTCGAGAGCAAGCAGCTTGTCCATCGCTGCAGATGATGAGATAGGGCAGTATCTTCCATTGCACATTTTTTATCAACTCCAGGAGGGCATCATCCAGTGTGCCAACAAGCTTTCCATCTTCCAGAGAGATGACCCCCTCCAAAGTGTTCCTGCAGTATATCTACCAATCTTCTTTCCCTCTGTGTGTAACGTCCACCTTGGCTCAGGAGCAGAAATTTACTGATTCCATCCGTGCAAGACTTAAAGCAGCCATCTATTGCCCAGCATGTCATGTTGTGGTTTAAAAGCAAGCTGACCAAGCGACCATCCACTGTCAAGTCGCACACAAGATTAGATCCCAGAGAACTAAAGGTTAACTTGAGAGGTTTCCCATAAGCTATCCCTTTGCAGAGCCTTCAAATAGGACCATTGTAATAGTAGTAATGACTTGTCAATGAATTGTGATTAATATTGAGCGCAGTTATAATCAATATTACCATGTTTTTTTAATAGTGGCTATTAGTTTTTCTAATAATATGCAACCCAACTGCATGTGTTATTTCAAATAACACATGCAAATATCGCCCTTGTATTGTTAATTAAAATTGCATTGAATGTGTAGGAAAACGCAAATGCACTGTATGTGAAAAAGAATGATTGAACACCTGAAACTGGATCAAAAAGAAGATGCTTCCTGAATGCAACATTTCATTTGTGACCCAAAGTTTTGATTTCGAGGAAGTGCATTCCACAGCACAACCCTGAATTAACAAGATACTTGTCCAGTGCATCTTCCTCATTCTTCACATCATGAGTTCTATGAAATAACTCCGTAGGCCGACCACTACCTTGCTATTCTACCACGTGAAGTACAACTGTGTACCCTTGGGTCTTGCTTTCCCACAATGTGAGTACATCTTTAATAGGCCAGTGTTTCAAAAGTCATATTTGAGGTGAACATTTTTAAACTGAACCAATACGAGAATTTGGAAACTCCTAATCAATTGGCCTGATTTAGTTTTCTTTTCCTACCTGACTCTATTAAGATGCTGCCCACTGCATATTAAAGCATGTCTGAGATGCATCCTGCAATTGTTCCTTGTCGGCATTGTTGCTGAATCAGCATCACTGCAGACATACATCAAATACTAGAAATATGAGTGACATCCAAGATTAAATGTGAGCCAACGTCCAGTACAATTGTAAATTTCTCACAAAAAAATTATAATCTTTCTGATGAATTAGCACCTCAATTGCTTTCTTTATCTTCTTATTAAGAAGCCATAAAGTAAATACATGAAATTAATAATTCATTGATTGCAATATTGGTATAAACATAGCTACAGTAGCCTATATGAAGGATTTCCCCTAGATACACAATAGCTGAGATTACTGAGGGATTGCACCATCTCCCTGTGATGCTGAGCGCGGGTGACTGCCGCTATCAAAACGGTCAAAAACAAGGCAGTCCGACAACTTAAAATGGGGGAAACCGTCTGGTAAATTGTTTGTAGATTTGTTGTTGTTATTAAACGTTTAATTTAGAAAATACAAAATATAGTGCTACATAAAGCACTTTTTTAGGAAATTATAATAATTTGTGCTAATACTTTTCCTATTCGCCTCAAGTGTTATATTGATACTCTAAACGCCCCTAAATATCAAATGGTTTGCTCCGTTGCTATGCTATCTTGTGTGGACATTCTCCAGGGTGATGAAGAAGATGTAGCCAGCTATTCAGCCTGAAAATACATAACATTAACGTTGTTCGGTTTGAAACGTAAATTGTGTGTAACGTAACCACAATTACAATGGCCGGTATAAGGAGAGTTAACGGGAAATTATCGGGAATCAACCCAGCTGTCAGGTAATGTTAATATCAAATCGTGTAGAGAAAACGCCTCAGTGAAGCTGTCAAGCTAACCTAGCAAACGTTAGTGCAAGCCGTTATTCGTCGACGGTTTACGTCAGTTAGCTAAAGTTAGCTAGTTAACCGACAGTAATTCTAGCTAACGTTAGCAATGGTTGTACCCAGAAAGGTTACATTGTCATTATTAAGCAGCTGGAGGCTATGCTACACATTAATTTAACGCTAGCTAACGTTGACGGTGCCATTCCTAGCGTTAGAAATTCCATGCACATCACTCAGTCAAGCGGCTAGTTAGCTAACTACGTTAGTAGTGACGTAAATTAACGTTAAACCATTTGACTCAACATTCACCTAAAATTAGCTAATGTTAGTAACTATGAAGCCATTACTAGCTATAAACTGTATATAAATAAATTCTTTTTATTGTGACATTTTTCAGTTGCTGTCGCCTGTGTCAGGTTCAGGCTCTGCTTCGTGAAGGTGGCACTGTCACTCCTGATGGCATCCTGTGCTCTCTTGGTATGTTGAGTTGCAAGTTTTTTTGTTTTATATCTGTAACCTTTATATCTTTTTCTGGCATGGTTAACTGCATTGCCAACTGTTCAGGCTCGAGGATATACTTTTTTAGGACATATGGGAATTCTTGTTTTGTGTATTTTAGGAATTGACAGCAGATACAATGAGGGGTGCACTGAGCTGGCGAAGTATCTGTTCTATGGACTATATGGAAGAAATCAGCTGAATCTGGAACATGTCCTTGAGGAATTTCCTGAAGAAATCCTGGACGGTGGGTCCAGTTTACAGTGTTATCATATTTTGTGGCTGCTTTAGCTAGTTGGTTATCTATTCTTTCTGACACAATGCTTGTCTGCTTTCCAGATGTAATCCTGTTGATCAAGGCAGAGTGTGTTCATCTGTACTGCAACCCAATGAACTACAATTACCTGTTGCCCTACGTGTCCCACTGGAGGAACTTGCATCTTTACTGCATGACAAAGGCGGAGGTACAAAAGCCCTCTCACTCCCTTAACAGGCTTATCATTTCTTTTTATTATAGTTCCTGTAGTCATGTACTTTATCAAGAGCATGTAGGCATGTTAATGTATCCACCTGGCTATGATTTTAGCCCTTGTAGGCATGGTTAAAAATAAGCCGCATCTTTGAGCCAAATGCTGGTGAAATATGAATGTGTCTGGTTGATTTGCTTCACTTACCACCAGCCAAAGAAAACAATGGTTATTGATTGAGTGGCTGGTCAAATTTAATCATTCACTAGCCATTTGGCTGGTGGATGACAAACATTTACATTTGAACCCTCGCTTGCAGGTTACTGTTAATTTTATTCAGACACTTTCCTATTAGACCTGTGTGCTTAAACGTTACACCTTATCTACAGGCTGCCCAGTGAAAGCAGCACATTCACTTTTCCTAATTACATGGGGTTTTCTAGTTGTTACCTCTCTACCTGCATTGTGTCCACAGGTGTATAGACCTTTTAAGGCAATGATTGCCACTGCTGAAACTTTTAAATATGGCTATTTGTAGAAGTGTTTGTAATTCATTCCATCCTGAGATTGAGTCCTTTTCCAAGTCGTCTGCTCATGTATTTTTCCCATCTCCACACACAGTATGAAGATGAGGAAGCAGCAGAGGAATTCAAAATTTCCAGTTTCGTTACAATGGTGCAGGACTGCTATCGTATTGGAGTACCTTACAGCTCCCAGGGTACATTTCTACATTCATTCACCACACATATGTTAAAGAGATTCATTCACAAACTTGACATTACATCACATTAAGCTGAAATATAAAGTAGTTTCACCTTCTTAACAGCTTTTAAATACTTTTAAAATAGGATATAATTACAACAACAACACAAGTTATTGTTCATGTACTTGCTCTCCTGTTACTTTTAGGACACATCCAGAGGTTTGATATGTTTATGATGGAAAAGTGGCCCCTGATTCAAGCTTTTGCCCTGGAAGGCATCGGTGGAGGAAGCTTTTTTACAATGAAATACAAGGTAACTTCAAGCAAAAACAAAACACCTAAACCATTTCTTAAGCTCGGAAGTGTTGCAAAAGTTGAAAGACTTTTCATATAAAAAGTATTTGTAGCACTTTATTGTGCTTGTGGTCCTACACTTCTTGTTTCAACTTGTTTTATATATTCCTGCTTTCCCAGCTAATGGACATGAGTGAGAAGCTGTGGCAGGTTTACAACAGACTTGACCCAGTGTCCCTGGATAATCTCCTCACAGAGGTAAGACTCCGCCTCTTTTTTCATCTGGCAGGTGTTTCAAATGAAAGTATATTTGTTATCTTGCTATGAATCTATGAAAACATAATGGTGTGTGTGTGTGTAAATACTTATTATTGTGTTATACACACACATATATATGGGTCAATGATGTCGTTATTTTGTCCAAAATAACAATAATAATAACATAAAATTATAATTTGCCACATATTAAGGTATTTTGAAGATGTTGAAGTGTAAAAAGGTAAATTTGTTTAACCATTATTATCAGTAGGATTATTACTAATAATTTTTTACATTTAATATTATATAAACAATCAGATACTCCAGAGACTGGATGGCCCCCATGAATGTGCAGCTCATCATTTAACAATTTAAACAAAAACCAAATGCTTTAATGTGTTAATTACTTTAATATCATGAACAATACATGTTTTATGTAAATATGTAAATTCCAATAACAATGAAATGTAATGTTTAAAGTACTTCTTAGATTATTTATATCAATAATAAATGTGCTTTTTGTAGCAATTTTGTCTGTGAATTGTCTTAAATAATAGAATGTCGCTCGGTGTAATCAGTCTGGGTCATTCGGTGAAATCGATTTAGTAAATATTCATATGTAATAATATTGTTATTAATAACAAAAAAAACTACAATGATAAAAATAGCAGATTAGGCTATTTATTTAAATATTTCCCCATTTTTTATTTCCCTATGCAATTTTCTACTCGAATATGTTGAAGGTTAGGTAATAGTAGTCATATGAAATTATTACATTTATGAGATCAGTGATAATGCTATTTCATATTTCTTTCATGTTACACAATGTATATTATCGCAACACAAGTCAGGTTTGTTTGTTTATGAATAATTATCCTCAAATTAATAATTTGAAATGTACTCATGGTTAAACCATATGACTTTTTTCGGTGACAAAGTTGAAAAAGATGAAAAAAAGCTGTGATAAATGATTGCATAAACCACGTAATCTCATTGGTAACACCTAACACTCAAAATCTCCATTTTAAGTTGTTACACATTTAGAAACCTTATTTGTCAATGACACATATACATATTGTTTGTTACACTTTATATTGTTTTTTAGTTTTTCATTTTGGTGTGTTGCAACACACTTAATGTGTTGTTGTTTTTTTAAATAAAAGAAAGAGACAATTTTCACAGTTGTTGAATTTAACCAGACTTCTGGACTTTATTCTAAAATTTCAAGAAATTTATCGTCAAGCAATAACAATTTTTTTTGTTTACATTAATATATCAAGGAAAATCATGTCTAGTTACCATAAAAATGTCCGCATTGGTAAAAGCAGTTGAAGTAAAATGAATTGATTTTAATAATTATGTGTTTTAGTCAGTCTCAGGTGACAATAATATTTCCGGGCTGACCAATAGTTAGTTATATTTAATATGTGAAGTGAAGGTGTTAAGGTAACCATTCAGTTTGATTTACTCTTAATGTATGTTGGTATTGTTTGTTGTATTTTAGGACTTGGTTTTTTTTGAGAAGCAGTGGAGTGGCTTTTTCTCCAGCATGGACCTGGAGAACCATCTGTCCATCTTGGAGCTATCTGAAGCACAGTCAGGCGAGGTACGATTATGTATGTTCCTACAAAAACTAGGTGGAGTTGACGGCAAAAGTGACTGGAAGGAGATTAAGTTCATGTGTGCTTACATGAGTACAATGAGTCCTAGTATTCAGCTGAGTTTACTGTCTGCATTAAGTGTATTCTCATCAATCCATAGGCATTCCGTACATATTACTCTCATGGACTGATCTCAAGCAACATCACAAATAGAAGGTATTCTTCTTAGTGTTCTTCAACAGTGTCTTAATACTAATATTATGTTCCTCTGTAGACTTGTGGTTTGTAGAACGGAAATAAAACTATTGTGTAATCAAATGTTCTTTTATTTCAGTAAAAGTCAGCAGCCCTTTGTGTTGTTTGGGAAGCATTCGTCCTCAGTGGATTTGGAGAGTTATTTGTTCAACTTTCCCTCAGAAAGTCATCAAGTCCGCAACACAGGACCTCTGGGTTCTGCAGCCAGACACATGGTAAAAAAAAACATGAAACTACTTGCATGGGTCCATATAAATGGCTTGGCACCTGTCAGACCTGCCACTGTAAAAACGTTTCAGCATTTCAATTGGTATTAATGTATACGTCTATTTTGTGTGTTTAAACACACGTTTTCGAAGTTAAAGAGGAAAACTGGCCTGCAGCACCTCCCTGTGAAGTAATTTGGGACAACCGGTGTTGTTTCAGAACAGTGTTGAGAAATCATCTTAAACATCTCAGGAAACATGATCACTGATTCAACGCATGGTTTTTCCCTGGCATAAGGTTAAGGTGCAGCACTAAGCCGTTTTGGGCAGCATCTAAGCCTAAAGAATGTATCTAAAAGACTTTTCACAGCTCTAATGGCTTGAAGTTGGACTTCTTTAGCAAGTTTTCAAATGTGTTTTATTTATCTGCTCTAGTTTTAGACACAGATAATAAAAGGTAACAGATAAATAATAATGGTCCAAAATGATGTGAAAAAGAGACGCCACTGACTACAGAGAGACACCACATGGTCACAGAGACCCAAGAAAACCAAAAACCATGACCAAAAAGAGACACAAAACAACCCCAACAACAACAACCAAAAAGAGACACAGCGTGACCACAAAAAGAGACTGAATATATGGGGAAATTGCTTTTATTTTATTTAAATTTTTTTATTTAATAACATTTTCTTGAGGAATGATGCCTAAGCCCCTTGCCAAATACGCTCACTTAATCTTCCACAAAACTAGGAAAACACTGCTATGTTTCCTGTGTCATTTGCGAACATGCCAACTAACAAAGAAAACACTCTTTTTGTCCATTAGATTCTGCAGTGTGTGGCTCCCAAAGGACCTCTAGCCTGCTCTCGAACCTACTTCTTTGAGACCACCCACACTCCATACCTTGGTGAGGATTACTGTTGGTTACTTTGATAATTTAATATTGATCAATTGCACATTTGTAATATTATTAGTTAAATTTCTTTAAAGCATAATTTATTAACCCAGGGGTTCAAGCTATCATAACTAACCCTCTGTCAGAATTGTTAGTGTGAAATGTTACTTTGCGTGAAGTCAAATGCAGTGTCCTGAAAGGGCTTTCCTGGGGTTAAGTGTAATATGTGAAGCCTTTTATTTACATTGTTAGCATATCATTTATTTACTCTGGCTGTATTTCAACCACAGGAAATCCAAACACAGAGCAAAAGAAAACGGAAGTCTTGTAAGTGATTTAATTTTGGCTCTATTAATCAATATTTTTTCCCTGAAGGCTAGTGGCTGGCCATTGTTAAATGTTAAGAATGTCTGAATTAAAGAGTATGTTTACTGTTTTGTTTATAGGCTTTTGTCACAAATATATTCAGCTGCTGTTCAAGCAGTCCTTTCAGGAATCAAATGCTTCTCCTGTACCTCCAGCGCTACCAAGGTAAGAAAAAAAACGCCACATATTTTACCATTTATCTTTCAGCATGTACTTTAAAATGACAGAGGCCTAAACCATAAAGCAAGGTCTGGGTTACCAACGTAACTTCAGGTTCAACCCAGGGTTTTGTGTATCACGACGGTAGGCACTTGTTACCAGGGTAACTCGAGTTTAGAGATCAACTGGTATGAAAGCACCCCCTACCAACCAATCGGTGCTCAATTTTATAACGGCGTCACCGTTCTTTTAAGATCCGGTGGTGCTCGGTACGTGGATAGTGAGAGGTGCCCTCTGTAAAGTTCAAACATTTAGAGACCGATAACACCCCTTGACATTCCCTAATGGGTATCTTTATAAGATTTTCAGCAGAGGAAATTACGTATTTTTGTCGACTTCTTGAGCTGTATGTTGCAAATGAAACAATTGGTTTAAATTTTGTTGTTACATTTATTTTTTATTTGCTGCCATGATTGCTTACCACTGCCAGGGTTGTAACTGAAAGAATAGGCTACAGCAACCAAAATGAATGGAATGCACAAAAGTAATTATGATCAGATCTTGTTCTACAATATTGCAACTCTGGTAGACTTGTCCATGTTTGCAATTGGTCATGCTGTGCCAACACCGCCCCTTTTATTTGAACCCACTTTTTGCTAGTTTGGGAAACCCTGGGTTGATTAAACAAGTTGACAACCACCGTCATGTCCCACATTATGCGGGAACGCGGTTGTTAGGTAACAGTAATAAATCGTAGTATAGTCCTCGGATTCATAAAAGCGTGTTTATTATTGCAGGCTAAGGATGTAGCAGAGAACACCTTTCTCATGGCTTTGGACTCAATGAATTTAAGTCCATACCGCAGTTCTCTCAGGTACAGATTGATTTTGATTTCTGTTCACCTCTGTGTGAGACTTTCAGCCAAGTATGAAATGTTTTGTATGTATTATTTGAGGTTTGAGTTTTTTTTTTTTTCTCCTCAGGTCCAAATGTGAATTCACCATTCAAGCGGTGAATATGCAAGGAAGGTAAGTGTTAACAAGTCCTTATTGAACATTTGCAAAAATTTGTATTTTCTGACACAGCTCCTTGAAAATGTAATTGTCTTATTTGAAAAGGAAAAAAACATACTAAACTTATGCTTTTTTTTTTTTACTTTCTTTTGTAAAAATGTGATTTCAGATCTTAAGAGCCTCTTTTATTTTTGATTTCAGAATCATTCCTCTGACTGATGAAGAAAGCCGTTATGCAGTTAAAACAGTAAGTAAGAGAAGGCTATAACGGATTAAGTGACTTTATGACTTCAAATGAAATTTTATTTTTTTATTTTATCTGGATTGATTCGACTTTTGTTTCAAAGGCCTCAATGACTGTCCGTGACATCCCAGACCTGCAGTGGGATAGAGGCAACCTGGGCTCTGTGGTATTCTCTGAGTCCTTCTTGGAGTCCATCATCAACATTCAACAGAAAGGTACAATGTTGATTTGATTAAGTCTAATTAGAATTGCCAATTGAGTCCATAAAAGAATTGTGATTGACATAATAAGCGGGACAAATCCACATTTCACTGTTAACAGAAAATGGCAAAAGTAATTTTAAAACAACAGAGCGCTGGTCTAAAAATAGCCTATTTCCTGCTCTGAAGACCATATTCCTCATTTATCTTCCTTGTTTTTAATTGTTTGGCTTTGTTGTTTGTGCTCCACTTTGAACAAGTGTGTTTCCTCTCCTGCAGATGGCACTGTGTCCTCGGACAGCTGCTACACCATCCTGACTACAACTGTGCCTCGATATGCCTGCTGGCTGGTATGTGTGGGGCTAATAATCAGTTTCAGATTCAGTTGTAGATAGATTCTTTACAGTTTAGGTTTCCCAAAATGTACATTTTCAGTCTTCTTCTATCCAAAAAGCATGTTGTCAAAAGTCTTGTGGTCATGTTGCTTTTAGATGGAAGCTGATGTCAAGCAATCTGAGCAAGCCCAACATCTTGCTAAGGTACGTTCAGAAGCATCATGTGTCTGCTTCAGTGTACAAATACATGTTTATGTATGTGCATGTGACATCATCACTCAGATTATGTGTTTTAAACAGAACGAGGAAGGCACATGTTTGGGAACTGCTCTGACTGTAGCAGATGCTGCATATGTGTTCTCCAGCAGCCAGCTTTCCACACCTGAAGAAGGTGACATTCTCCATTAACAATAACATTTCTGCCATGTAGTTGATGTTTATATGCAGTAACTAGTAAGTTACTATGCTGCTGTGTAATCTTTGATTCTTAGATGTTCAAGGTAGCCTGAAATCAATTGTCAATTTTAACTTTACACCACCCTGTGAATAAGGCTATGGTTAAAACTCTATTGCATTGATTCACCGTATTCATTTCTGTTTGATTGTGACATAAACAAGATAATGAATTCTGCCCATTGTTATTCCTTATGTGACAATGAGTTGCATCATTTATATGTTATATTTTTAAATTTTGATCCTAGGAAAAATAATTTTCTTCTCTGAGGGACTCCTGTTTATTCATTCTCAACATGGAACCTTTACCCTGTCCAAGGATCACATCAGCACCATCAAGTTCTATGATCCGGTAATATTTACACTCATGACACATGAAATAAAAAAAAAACAGTAAATATAATAAAAAATCTTAAACCAAATGTTTAACAGACATTCAATGAACTATTTCACATTCAATAAATCACGGTCTTTACGGTTAAATAATTGCTTCTTTTTAAATTGCAATTTTGATTTAAAAACGAATAATCGTTTACCCCTATTTTCCACCCAAGATCTATTTTGTTGTCACATAAAAGTCAGTTCATTACTTGCTTCCATATACATATGCAGTAAAACATATAATATGAATCCATGTGCAATTAAATTTCAGGTTCCAACTTTCACATGATTTCTGTGTCTTCTTATTCTTATTAACAGGACTCCAGTGCTGTGGCATCTCTGTTTGTGGAGTATGAGAGCAGCGTGCTCCCACACCTTCCGTTCCCTCTCCACAGCGCCGACCATTGTCTGGTTTTTGCTCTCCAGCCCAGGTCAAAGAGCCACAGGGCCTTCTACTCCAAGGTACGGTCTTTAGCCAGGGACTCTGACAGGGTTCGAGTCTGAAGAGGTAAACATGGGGCATCTGATAGATCCCAAATCTAGCTCCTTGCGAATTTTGATCTGGTCCCAATATAAATTTAAGTACTATTTAAGTAGTATTTGTAATTTTTTGGGCACTTTTTCAACATTTTTGACACTTTATGGCGCTTTTTGGGTTATTTGTTGTTGTTTTTTTACTTTTTAAAGCCTATTCTGATTTTTATTGATATTTTCTTTAACATTTTTGTTGACCAATTGTAAGTGATGGACTATATGAGACATGTAATAATACATTAAAGCAATAAGCTGTACATGTTTGGCCCTTTTATGTGGTCCATTTTCTAGTGTGGCCCTTAACAAAACTGAGTTTGACACCCCTGTGATAGATGATTCACTCTTTACATTGTGCCTTTGTAGAATTAATCTAAGGATTTATTTAAAGCAGTGCTAAGCATAGTAAGAATTGACAAAAGCGTCCCAGCCCTAGTGTTTATAGCAGTTTATCAGATGGTCTTTTAGATTTTGCTAAGACAAAATTCTACACAGTAATGCATTTTTTTGACTGATGATTTCTGAATGAAATATAATTTAGCTCATGATTGGTTTTTGTGTTCATTAATGGATTATCCATTATTATATAACTTCTTCATCACTTTAAGCTCATTAACGATACAGCTTGAGTTATATGAACCTTATCTCTCTGCAGGTGTTGTCAGTATGGAAAAACTCTAAATCTGGACTCACTCTGCAAATGATGGACCAGAAGCACCTGACCTGCAACCAGAAACACATGTAGGAAAACTGTATTCTCCTTATAACTTAAGATCGGTTGTCTGTATGCTAGATTCCATTAGAATTCTAATTTGATCCAATAAAATCAATTAAAAACAAATAAAACCAAATATGCATACATTTTTGATGAATTCTGACTAAATGAATTTTCCTAATTAGATTTAGCAAAAGTGAAAAAAAACATTTGAATATGTTTCATCAAGCCTCTTTCTTATCAGCTGTTAAGTTTGTGATTCCTAAGGTAGGTATGTAAGGTCTATCCATTGAATCATAACAAAGAAATTGTAATGACTTCATTTTTCTCTCAGGCACACCAAACTGCAGAAGCTGCATGACAGTCAGGAGCCGCCCGTGGCCAAACGCAGGGGCAGCCTAAAGACTTCATACTGCCAGCTGCCAGAGCAGGACATGTTAGTATACTCTCAAGTCACTCAGTAGACCGCTTCACAGTTAGACCCAACAAGTAATAAAACCCAATGCTAGGTATTGCTTCATCGTGAGTGTGTCTTCCCAAAAATAGCATCAAAGCCTGTGTTTCTTGATGTAGTGTATTCACCACTGGTGACATTTCAGAGGGCTTTCATGCAGAATGAAAATTTATAAGATAATGAAGCTTCATTATCTCGCCCACAATAAACAGTGCACATATATTCTTTTTTTGGCCATTAGAGCTAAAACCAAGACCACCACACGCAAGGATGGTTGGCTTCTTGGTCTTCCCAAATCTGTCACCTGGTATAATTAGACGTCCAACTGTTTTAACCCAAAATAGCCCTAGCAAACATGCTCATAAATAATTGTTGCTTTTTTATGCAAAATTTTGCAATATCAGTGTTATTTATAAGCGCTTGATTCTAGAAGAGAACACTTTATAGAAATGAATACTGCAAAAACTGAAAGAAATACAAGAAAAGCTTGATTTATGGTTTCCCCGTAGCCTACGTAAGTGGCGTGAAGTTTGTACTTCATGTATTAATGCGTTGGTGTGTGCGTTGAGTCGTCGTGTGTGTGTGTGTGTGTGGGGATTGTGTGGTAGAGCGAGGGAGAAAGTGAGAGGGGCAGCTCTAGAGTCATATTGAGAGAAACAAAGTGTCTCCCCTGTGCTTTCTGACCACAGTGGAAAATTTGAAGTGTTAGCTGTCAAATTAAAGGTAATGCATATGCATTATCGATCCCAAAATATCTCTTTTATGTATTTGTCCCTGTGAGTGGTGACATCATTTCTGCTTGCTAATTGTTTGGTTCTGGTCTGTGCCAGGTTTCTTCAGCACTTTGCCCTGAGTAGTATCAGTCAGGAGCCCATTCTGTATGACCACCTGGGGGTGCTCTTCCCATCTGCAGAGCTGGGGAATCCAGTTAGCAGTCAGGGAGACAAGGTGAGCATATTAACTAAGGTGCAGTGGATACTCCTCATTTGTAAACATGTATACAAAAATAACATTTCAGCTTCCTGCAAAGGAGTCTTTCAGATACAATTGAAATCCGATGTGGTCTTTTTTGTGTGCGAAAAGGTTGTCATTACCATCATCACTGGACTACCGGGAAGCCATAAGAAGAGACTGTGCAACTTCCTGGTCCAGTTGAATAAGGAACATGGAAGGTGAGAGAGATGTTCATCCGACAAGGTTTCTTTGGTTTAATTTTTTGTTTTTGTTCCATTTGTTGTTGTTTCTTTTACATGTTTTATAGCTATTTCATAGTAATGAGAATAACAACGCAAACAAAACCGGTACATTTACTCTTGATCTATAGGTGGGTGGTGTATGAGCCTGATCCTGACAGCTGCGGCAGCTTCTCAGCCTCTCACCTGCAGCAGTATTTGTCCAGCTTCATGGAGAGCCAGAGAGACCCGGGAGGCAAACCCCGTCTGCTGATTCTCTCACCTGGGTAAGAGAGCCGCCCAATCAGCTTGGTACTGAAATAATTCAAGACTTCAGTTGCTCTAGTAGAGCTTAAAAATGTTGTCTGACATTTATTATTTAATATCCTATATACTGACAAAAAATCTTAGCATCTGTACCTCATTAGTCTTCAGAATATGTTGCGGTATTCAAACCTAACAATAACAGTGTTTGAAGAAAAATGTTTGAAAGAAAATACTTATTTAATTTACTGTTGTTTGTCAGTGTGCGATGTTGACTTATTCATTTGTAAATGTTACTATTTGGACAGATACACAGATGTTCTGGATGTGGTCCAGGCTGTGCTTTTCCACCCTAACCCAGTTGTCCAAGCATGTTTCACCATTGGCGCTGTCACTGCTTGTGTGGACCCCCTCGCCTCCTGTATGGAGCACAGGTGAAATTTCAGTAGATAAATATCTTGTCAAAGTAAAAATAAAACAATCGTTGGCTGCTAAATGGATATGTGCCACTGCAATCAACACAATCTGCTGTTCCGGTATCTGTCCGTATGCTATACATTTTCACAAAAAATAGCTTGTATTTGAAGTTAAAAAGGCTAAACAAGCTAAAACACACCAGTAACATAACTTCAAACTCTAGTTGAGGTTTTCACTCAGTTATGCCTTCAATGAACATATGGACAGTCCAGATGATGACAGACAGGGATCGGATGTTGATAAATTGTTGAAGCACCAGAGGTTTTCCAGGACAAGGTTTCATGACACTTTTAGCTATTGAAACTCAAGGCTGGGTGCTTTTTTACAGAGAGGATCAGTCCTACATTTAATCTCACTCTCCTTTTGTTACAGGCTTTAGATGTAGCTTACAGTGTTTCTCACTGTCAAAGATTGAGTGAGCTGCTCCACACAATATGACATACCACTCAGGGTAATAGGCTGTTTTCCACTAGACAGCCTAGCTGCATTGGCCAGAGATACTTACAGATACAGATGAAGTCAGTCTAGAGGGTCTGGTTGATAAAAAAATACTGCTGCTGTCTTTCTTTGCCAGAATTTCAATTAAAAAGCGAGTGGGTGTTATAACAAATGCCCTGGTAACTAGTTGAAGTATAACAATTTGAATCTGCATAGTCAAATTCAGAAATACTAGAGCCTATATGCAGGAAGAAAAAATCTACCTGGAAACTCCCCCAGTGAAACTCCCAATGAGGTGATTTCTAGCAAGTGGAGATTTAATTGTAATTTACCATTAATACATCTAAAACCTGTTCTGTATCCTGTGCTGTCATCATAATGTGATGAGTCTGGAGTCCTACTTGGCTCAGCAGTGGAAAATGTATAATAAGAGGCTTAGTTGGCAATGTGGTTAGCACTGACTTTTCCATGTGAGGCATCTTCAACAAGCCCCCCTATCACTCTCCGTTCCCAAAGATTGTGTGGACCCCCACTATGGCGCTAATTGGGTGTGGTTAGCCCAGCTTAGGCCTGACCTGCCTGTCAACCCCCTCAGCATAGCCCTTTAATCCCCCAGGTCCACATGTGTGACCACCACCCCCTCTCCTCAGTGAAGCTCATCAGTCAGTCATGAGCCCTTCTTTGTGATGAATGTAGACAGTTCATTACATCAGGACAGGAAAGATAAATGCCTTTTGAAATTGTTGATCCCCAAGCCTACAGGCTCACTAAGAGCTGTAGGGAAGGGTCTGTGGTGGCTGGAGGGGGACTTGGCTCAGAAGAGTTGTTTAGAAAGTGATATAACAGTAATCGATTTGAGAACTCAGGATACATTTTTTTCAAGATTTCACACATTGATTTTCACATTGGTCAGTTGCCAGTCACAGTCATGATGTCACCCTATGAGAAATGCCTTACGATTAATAACTGGATCGCCATCCTGAGGCCAGAACATGGAATAATCCTGTTTATTACTGCACAGCTTTGGCAAGCGCCCATTATAAATTAATATCATTTTTGTTATAGATGATATTGTGGATAAGACATAAATTAAAACAAAGCTTTTATGTGTGTCACTTAGGAACCCAAAACTCTATTTATAACATAATCTATCCACAATGATGCATTGACCATTTCAGTCAAACTAAATTTGCATTTGACTGATGGATGACAGTCAGTCCTCTCACCCTGAATACAGTAAATTTAAATTAACTTATTCTGTACCTTGTCTGTCACTGCAGGTTTGCAATTCCTAAGCTGTTGGAGCAGTGCAGCCAAGGTAAGTCCTATCTGGTCTGTCTGTCCGTCCGTCTGTCCGTCTTTCTGTCCGTCGCGTTGTTCTGCCCTCCAGTCTTCTGCCATGTAAATACATATAAGGATAAACTTCTTAAACGGAATAGTTAGGAAATGTCACAGGATATTTTTTTTATTTTTTTTATGTGAATGCTCTTTTGGAAGCCGTTCATCATTGCCATTCCAAACTTACCATATGTCATGCAGTACAATAAAGATGGGATTTACAATATAATCATTAATGGTCAAGAAATGTGCGTTTTTGTCAAACAAAGTCAGAGGAGAAGTTGTACTTGTAAGACAAAAATAACACTCATTGTCACAGTTGAGTAGCAAACTTATAAAGTAGCAGAGTTGTGGTGCCATGCACCCTTCAGCAGGATTTCAATCTTTGACTGCTTAGAAATGCAAAATTGTAACTTATTGTCAACATATTTCGCAAACATATAGTTGATTGTGTTTTAATGTGAAAGTTCTAAATAAATTACATTTAGAGGTTTGCTATTCTAAACTCAGTGATGGTGGTAAATCAGTTGTTCACCATCACTATTATAGCACTACAGACAATTTTGTTGTTGAAGGTTGTAAATAAAGTTCAAAGGGGCTGTACTTGAAATACTGAGGAAAAAAAACAGTGGACTGGGATTGCCTCCACACAGCTCTCACAGACCATTCCCCAATACGTGAAATACCTATGTTTTGTCATGGCTTCATGCTCTAACATGTACGCACAGCTGGACCCGTTAGCAGCCCAAAGAATAGAGAAACTCGGTGGCACAAGTGTCCTAATTAACTCGCTATTAATCGCAATTTTTTTTATCTGTTCTTAATGTACTTTATAAGGGATATTTTTTTCAAGTTTTTAATGCTCAAGTGCTATTTGAGAACCTCCTGCTCTGTTGGTAATTCAGTCACATTGACAGTAATATTACATGCAAATAACTTCAGTCTTGTGGAGAAAACCATCTGAAAGGTCTTTGAAACTCAACTTGCCACTCAAAAACCTTTTCTTAATCCAACCAAACCAACAAGGCCGGCCAACAACCGGTTCAGCACCTCATTGCCCCAACTGTCACTTGATGTTTAAGAACACAGAGTTCCCATTCCATCTTGGATTCTGAAGTTACATTACAGCCATCATGCTTGCCTTCTTTATGGCCGCAACCAGAAAAATCCCAATTTTTCCTAGTGTGAAATAGTATTTCTGCTGTACACATATGTGATTTTGTTTTTTCTAGAAAGTGAGCCAGTTTCTCTCAGAATTCACAATACCTTTTTGCTGCTGTTGAATGTCAGGTGTTGTGAGCACGGTGGTGTTCACTGGGCTGAGAGCAGAGCAGAAGCAGCCTCTTATGCAGCATGTTCATCAGTTGGTACGCTCTGCCAACCCCACCGCAGCCTTCATACTGGCAGAGAAAGGAGCTGTCACTAGGTAGGCACCCACAGAAGCATGATCAATGCCGCAAACAGTCATTGAACTGCTTTTATCATTGCCTAAAATATTCAGTCTATAGGCTAGATTTTATTCCACATTATTAATCAATGTCTAAATCTGTTGGGTCTGAGCATGGCTCAGTTTGAACAGTAATGTGTTGTGAACATTTCCTAATGTATTCTGTGCTTAAAGAATATTTTCATTCATTTTTGTAATTAAAAGCTTATTATGGATAAAGGATATTTTGTTCATGTCGTATTTGCATACGTTTCTGCATGTACTGTATTTGTACAGGTTAAGTGTTGCATATAATTCTATTTTCTTTCAATTAGGAATGAAGATGTGAATTTGATATTATCTGATAGCAGCTTCAATGAGCCACAGATGCTGAGAGCGCGTTATGTCCTCTACCCTGGATGGTAAGCTATCACCATGTGTCCCTCTCTACCTGTCGTGACCCCGTGCGTCCCCCTGGGTACACACTCAACCTTTTAGCCGCTGAGCAACAGACTGGCGTTGACTCCTGCCTCAGCGTTCCTCAGTCCTGCCTTGCCTCCCTCCCTGCAGTGCAATTGCCACTCGTCTACAGTGGAGGGGGTATCGGCTCCCGATTGCTGTAAATCCCCTCAGGGCATCTTGTGTTTTATCACCAGCTGCCTGCTGGCAGCACAGGCTCAAGCTGTTGGCCATGCAGTTGCCATGTACACAGAGGTGGTATCCTTCCCTTTGGACTAGGTCCATTCAGCCTTCATACCTCGGTGGTCAGCCTAATATGAACCTCTGCTAAATCCTCCTCTCAGATCATACACGGGATAAATGGCTAGTCTGCTCTTTTGGATTTAGCTTTATTTTGTGTGTATGTGAGTGTTTTTGAAAGGCTTCTCACAAGTACTAAACTGTTTTACCAGCAAAAACACATAAACACTGGCCTTTTTTCTGTGGGCAGCTGGTAGAGTAAACAACTTTCCAGCCAAAGACAAAATGTAGCACAAACATTTGGCTTGCTCTAGTTTTAACTTTCTCACCATTTGTGTAATGTGCATGTGTTCTGTGTTTCAGGTGCAAAGGGCGGTTCTGTTCCGGTTCTGGGTCTCTGGTGCTCAACCAGCAGCATGTGGCTTTCAAGCGGCCCCTAGAGAGGCCTCTATTTGTCACCCGCTGTAAAGGTGAGACCAAAAGGAATACTCCTCCCCCCCCCCCACCCCCTTTTTGACTCTCACATGTGACAGAATTTCCAGATATGAGCTGGCAAGGTTTGATGATTATTACATAAGCCGCCTTTGCCTCCAAATATGGAGACAACGGAGGTCTCAAAGTAATTGTGCGCTGTTGCTGTGAAGCAGTCTGTGAGCCCAAAGGATCCACTCATGACATCCTGCTGCCAGTGTTGCTTTTCAGAAAATATATATTGTAAACCCAAAAATGTATTTCACAATTCTAACTGCTAAAACTCATCATGTTTCTGTAGCATTGAAGTCATCACTAAGGCCAAGCCCCTTCCGAGGAAATGTGTACAATGTTTGGGGAAAAGTCCGATTTTCTGGTAGGAATAACACATTTTCATTTTATTTTTGTCTTTAAAAATACAATGCCACTTCTGCTAACTTTTTGAAGTTTTCAGATCAGATTTTGAATTCCAGAGAACTTGCTTTTGTTCAGCATTACTAAACAAATGTGACTTATTTTCCATAGTAAATACTTAACCTGCATTTGCATTTCCCAGTTTTGGGAATTATTAGAAAAGGGTTGCCCTCAAGGCAGGCGAGAAGCTCCTGACGGTAGGATTATTGCTCAGTTGTTTCTCTGGTGTCTGGTTTTTAGAATTCCGCTCATAGTCCACTGGTTTGGTTTCCTCCACATAGTTCTTTCTCACTCTTTTTGTTCATTTGGAGACCTGTATAGAGTTGTTGCATGAGGAGAGAGTGCAGAGAATGTGCAGATATTTAGTAAAGAGCCTGGGAAGGTACAGCAGAATGGAACGAATGTGGAGACTGTAGAGTACCATTCTTATCCTAATACTCGCATTCCCTTGATGTCAAGTGTGTATACCAATCACTTTCTTTAGGTTAGTGTATCATTTACATCACTTTATATTTAGTTATTTTTACTTTATTTAATTTTTTAGTATTTAGCTGTTGCACATTCAGTACATTGTTGTATTGTATTCTAAGTTAGGACGTGTATGACATGTTTTATCTTTTTACCACTCACGTAAGTTCTGTGAGCCATTTTGGGAACAGAGAGGTTGTATAGCTGTTAAAACATTAACACCCCTCCGACAGCATGCTCTTGTTTCCATATTGAGCTGCTGAACTGTAGCAGGTGTAGGATTGGGCATCGAGAACCAGTTCCACCTTGGAATCGTAAAAATCATGATTCCAATTGAAACGTTTCTTTATTGGAATAGTTTTGATCTTCAGTTCCAAATTTAACACGTGCAAGTTTTGGTGATACAAGCATGTGAAGTATTTCAACTCCACACCTCAAAGAATCAGAACCAAGCATTGATAAGAACCGGAATTGAAAGGAAGAATTGGAATTGGAATTAGAATGTCTTACAATCAAAACGATGCCCAATCCTAAGCAGGTGTTACACAAGGCGTGGACTGTATTTACGACTTGGATGTGAGTTGCCCATCTCTGGAACCTCCAGGCTCAGACCAGCTGATGGAGGTGAGCTACAACACAGTGAGTGGGAGCCTAAGCATTGTTCCTCTGGCCCCGGGCCCCAAAGACACCACCACGCCCTGCTTCCTAAACTTCGATGGTGTCGGACTCACTGAGGATGGACTGAAGGACTGGCTGCGGCTGTGTGCCAAGCAGGTAGACCTTTAAATGCTTGCTGTTTTTAACGGCAATACACACTTAGACTCATGTATAGTTCTATGCCGATTGGTAACATCAGTTAAGTACTATAAAAGAAAGACTGTTGTTTCTGTCTGGTGTTTACAGAAGCAGACAAAGAAGCCTAAGAAGACTAAAAGTACTTTATCGCCACAAGAGATCAAGAGCATACATGTGAGTGTGTTTATATTTATTATTATAATATGGTTTTATTTTTACCAGTGGGTTTTGTGTGGACCAAACTGCATTAAAGCTTGACTATGGGTAATGATTTTATAAGCGTGCACCTGCTTTGTTTGGACCTATAATGAATTACTAGCATGCACGCAATGCACATATGCACTTCCCAGCTGCTGGTTTCATGCTTGGTGGCTAAAAGAAATTTTAGCATGAATGTAGGCATAATTATTTTTGTTTACAAGAAACCTCCACAGGCTAATTTTAGTTGTATTGTCAATGAATGCCACAGGAATAGCAAAAGGTTTGTTTGTTTGTCTGTTTTGTCAAAAACTTTGACTCAATTAATTTGATATTATATGTTGTTGTTTAGATGACCAGGCACCTGAACCCACTACCACCAGGCTTCTTCTACAACGGTCATCAATATGTTGACATCTTTGGAGAAAAAATGAACTTCCATCCCTGTATCCTTTTCCAGGCTTCATAAACTCCTAATACGTATAGCTGAAAAAGTTGTGCACTGTAATTTGAAATAATTGCACGTATTTATTATTGTAAGCCCCACATTAATATTTTCTGTAAGGCAGTGTGCCTGTAGTAAGTATGACCGCGCACCCAGTATAAGAAAACAGCGTAGTGGTGGATGACACAGGACTTTCACCCAAACCACAAATTTCTTTCTAATTTTAACTAGTCATTTTGGTGTCTAAACTTAACTGTCAAGTACGCTTCATAAGGCGACCGCTTGCCGTTTCTCAGATACCTTTTGGTGCCTGTACTTAACTGTCATGTAACCAGTGACAGTGATATCATGCAAATTGTTTACATACAAAATCCCACGAACCCTTTGGCGAGAATACGTTTGATAGTGGTGACTATTGTCAAACCTCAACTACTGTACATTTAAGTTGTCACTCAGGCTTGGAATACTGGAGGATTTTCATATTTCAAAGGCTAAAGAAAAGAAAGAAACAAGTGAACTTAAATCAGCTGTTTAACAAAAACATACCTGGTGTTGACACAGTTTGATGTTAGTCAGTTTAGTTAATAGAAATCCAGCTCTGTTTGATAAATCATAGAAAATGTTGAAATTGTGAAAAAATATCACTTTTTTGAGAGCAGTGATCATAAATCATTGTGCATGTCTGCTTGCATCTATATTTACTGTTGTCGTGGTGATTGTGCAGCTGTTGCCCTTACATTGCTGTTACCACAGACATGGAAGATTTTATCAAAGAGTACCTTGCCAAGGCCAACAGAGAGGTCGAGAATTTCAACAGTCAGCTGGAGCTGCAGGGGTCGCCTGACCTGTTTGATCCGTGATTGAATCTGTCTGTATGCCCACTGCCTCCATCTGTCTTATTTAACTCTAAGGGGAACCACTGTGGGAGGGACAGGGAGGGCTCCGGGGCTATGTACGAAACACTCCACTAGAATGGTCAATGTGTGGTCACACCGCATGCATCTGCAGACACTGCTGCTAGAAGTCCATTCATTGTCTATGATCTATGTCACTTTGTTTCCTAATTTGTTTGCAAATGAGCTTTTAAAAAAATGACATCACCCATCCAAACCAGTTACACGTGGCATGGCTGTATGCCTTACTTCCACCTGCAACACCAATAACTGTAGAGTTAGCACTTTGGCGAGTTAGGGATATTTATCAAATGAAATTTGACAAATTGATGCGGTCACTTGTGTTAATTCGAATTAAGACAAGTTGGTCAAGAGATAAGGGTTGCTCACAACTGCAGACAAATCTGCAACATAACGCAACACAAGACTCCATCTTTAAATCAGTGTTATTACGCCCCACTAAGCCTGCAAGCTATGGGACTTTCACAATTGAAGGGAATTTCCAACTGCACACTCCTACAGCTTGTGCATTTCTGTTTATCACAGTTGGCAAATTAATGCCTCTATTTCTGGACAGGCATGGATAGCCGTTTGATTCTGGTGGGCTCCCTGGTGGGGTTTCTCAAGAATCGTTGTCACCCAATCCATGGCCCACCTGTTATCTTGTCTTTGTGCCACGCTGCAGCAGTGAAAGCGCTTGGCCACAGGGCTGTAAACATTGGGCCGCCTGTTGGCTGCAGACATCTGATGAATGATGCCATTAATCACATAGCTAAACACCATCCCAGTGCTTTATTTTAAGACTCCTAAAGTGAATCTAATAAAAGTGCAATAAAGCAAACTTCAGTCCCTGCAGCAAAGTGTTGTAGTTATGAAACAGCCGGGGTCGTCGAGAAACCCATTGAATCATACCAACAGAAACTTAACCTTAAACCACTGTGTTCTATTCATTATGCTGCTAGTGAAGAGTGAGAAACCAGGTCACTGCAGCCAGGTGTGGATCACAAATTTCGTCATTTTGGTCAAAATGTTAATTTGTTGTTGTATTTTTTATAGGTGTGAACTTGTTTTGTTTTAATCTTTTGGGTCACTGCTTTTGGGTAGGTAAAGGGGGGAAATAATCTGGGAAAACTTAGATTAAATTCTCTGTTTGGGTAAACATGAGGTTTAAGAGCCTTTCAAGATAAGTGATAAGGCTTTGTATTAGTTTAGTTACAGTATGTAACTACTCATTTGTTTGTGTGTCACACTAATGGTGTATGCATGTCTTCCTCTCATCAGGGTTCCTACACAGGTTTTGAAAATCTATAACCAAAAATGTGTTTGGGAGGAGAACCGGTGCTGTCATTTGTACAGTCGCATATTTGGGTTGTATAAGACCCACTAAAATTATAATTATATCTAACAAGCCGAGCATTTCAAAGTAAAAGCTTGGTAAATACGTGGGAGATTTAGAAGTTGTAAATGTGTGGGAACCCTGCTACAATATCTAGAGATTTGATGGCTGTCATTCAATATGGGGTCAGCAGTGTAACATGCTTACTAATTCATCTTTTGGTCATGTGGCCCTACGTTTGTCTCGGGTAAATTGATACTGACCGATCGTACTATCGTGCATATAGTACTGCTACTATAATAGTAGAGTACATAGCATTGGCCTTTGTGCGCTCACTGTACCAAAGCAAACGGCCTGTATGCAATAATGAGTTCTTGATTTTTACCATCTTGCTAAGAATATTTTAAACCCAAAATCTAATTCTTTAGGAGGCGGGGGAATTGTTGTTTGTGTGGCAAGCACAAATTCACTGTTGTATTGATATTTTTAGATCCCTGGGGACCTCAGTGTATTTTGGGTTGCTGTTTACAACACTGGCTATGTTGTGTTTTACATGTCTATCAGTGCTGTCAACAGCCAGTAAAAATCAATACTTTTGTTTTCAGCTGTCAGACAGAGAGAGAGTGATAACAGTGTTAGCAAGTCCTTCCCCCTCTCCCCCATGGAAGTATCTGCAGATTCAAATAATCCTGAATCTGAACTCGAGCTGACACTGCTGGCCCCATCCGTCCTCTCAGTAGAGTCTACTCTAATGATCTAAACAAGCCATACCATCTTATGCTAGATGTGCCACTGTCTTTTAGAAGAATAATCCAATGCATAGGATAGCACGTAACATAGCAATGAAGTATGCCTCTAACATGTATTACCCTGGCGTGTTCCAGCCAGCAAAAGGGTTCCTCAAAGTTACTCATTCCCTTATCTCCTCTTGTACACTCCTTCTCTTTTATTCTATAAAAAAGTGCAATTGTACCTTGTGTTTTTATAAATTGTTCTTACAGTACCCTCAAATAGCTCTTTAAGGACAAAAAAAGAATTGAGCTGCTAAATTCTCAGTCTCTTACAGCCTGTATTCTGTGATAATAATGGATACTGGCTTTGGGTGCTTGTAGCTTACACTTAACAACAAGTCTGTAGGGCAGTCTGTAGTTATGTAATACTTCAGAGAGTTACCTTGATTGACAGTGAAATAGTTGTGAGGCTGACGTATGGGAGACTGAAGGTCCCACAACTTTGAAAGCTGCTGCACATGTCAAAGAGCAGTGAAACTGAAACTAGAATTGGCCAAGAGACCAAAGAGTAGTCCTTAAAGAGTTGAGGGTTATGTAAAATGTTTGTGATATTCAAATCAAATTACCACTAAGACATATACAGGACTACTGCTACAAGTATGTCTACACTATTTTGCATGTGTTGAGATGTCATGTGAATATAATTCCACATATTTAATGACAAATGTTGCCTTTCACCAAACTGGTACAACAAAGAGAAAATAATCACATTTATTTTACGTATCTGCTGAGAATTTGAATTACCTCAAAAAACGAAACGACAAATAGTATTTTTATAAGACTGAATTGAACATTCTAGGTGCAAGCAAAACGTCTCCTTTCGCACAAGCTACAAAAAAGCAAAAGCAGATGCAATTTGTTTTAGGAAAAAACTCAAAGAGAATCTGAACGGTCGTGAGATGTCAGGTTTTTGTGATCCAGCAGTGCCTTGGCTCTACGGCTAAGAAAAGCAGAGATTAAAGCTGAATTCAGAGCTCCATCCTTCTCCCTGTCACAGGAGCTGGAGGAGCTGCTGGCAGGCGAGCGTCCGTCCTTCAACAGTGTTGGTGAAAGGAATCCATAGAGTCGTTCTTTAAAGCAATGTCGTTTTTACTATGTCAGAAGGTAAAGTAGGCAATGTCACACAGGGGAAGGCCGCTGGAGGGCTCAGGGCGATTCACGCATTCTTGCAAATTAACCAGAAAGATGCAGTACTGAAACCAGTACAGTGTGTCTGCTGTATATTTCTTTCAAATTCATTACTTCAATGCGAAACATTTTCGATATTAATGAACGTCCGTTACATTCAAGCCATTGCCAAATGAGTTGCTACAAAGCTAATTAAGACCGCGCCACACAACTCTCTGTATTTCTCAGCACGGCTATGTTCAGAAAATTGCGTTTGTGCATAATCAAAGAAGATAATGACCTCTTCTGAAGAGTTCATCTTTGGTGGTGCACGATCACGGAAGGCTTGTATCGTGTGGATGCACCGACAGTGTAGCTTTAAGCTGCGTCTTTGTCATTGTCATAAATATCCTAAATATTACTGGCGGAACTAGAACTAGAATGCCCAGCCCTAGTTTACAAAACCTTGAAGTTTTGTATCGGAGTGCTGTTGGGTGACATTGGGGGCCCAAAGAGCCCTCCACAAGCCTCTTGGTGTGACTGCTACGTAGCTCTCTGGCAAACTGAGCACCCTGGTGTCTTCATCCTGTATGTGGAAGCTAGCCATTTTGTAGCTGAAGTTATAGGACAAAAACGAAGTTTGGTGTTAATTGGTTTTATACAAAGGGGGAAATGTAGTGTTCTTGTACTGCAATGTGATAACGCAGTATGGGAGGTTTTTGTTCTTTTTCTAGGTTTAAAGATTGGCTCCATATTTAAAAGGGCCATCCGTGTGGAATGTACGCACTTCTTGAAGAAGTGGATCATTTTGAGGTGTTTTTGTGCTTATTGGAGAAAGCGGCTTGGAAATGGATTTTTAACTGTCCAAATATTTCTCAAGCCTCAGGGGACTAATTGTTTGAGCTGTTCTGTCCCAGCGGGGTTAAAAGGGAATCAGACTCTTCACCCACACAGTCCTCACAGACAGCGAGAGGAATTTGCTCAGGTGTATTTATTATTTCCATACCTGAGATTACATATTTGCCCTATAAAACCCAAATGTGATAGAAGGAGATGGGGGTGAAATTGTGTTTAATATCTTCTGTCTGTAGCCACACGCCACCAGCCGTGTATAAAAAAAACACCTCGGCTGTTTTAGTATTCATGTCAAGTAACCGTAACGATTCAAGTTGAGTTTCATGTTGTGATGGCAGAACTAGATCTGGGGGGGGTTAAGCAAGGGCTCATTTCTTCTCCATTATCTACACGCCGTCCAAACTAAAAGGAAAAAACTTCTTATGGTCGCTATTGTAATGACAAGAAAGAAAAAAAAAAGAACTTCAAAAGTGCCAAACTGACTTCCACATTTTGTTTTAAGGGTGTTCGCGGAAAGTAAGCAAAAACTGAATTGCATTTGCACAAAACTACTGTAACTTTAGTTTTTTTTTCCTGTGACTGATGCTTTTATAATCCAATTGTTGTTTTTATTGCACCACGTAATCCATTAAATATTTATATGGTTGATCAATGTTTGTTCTTGTATCCAGCTGTTAACGCTAAGAACAAATGGCTGAAATTGTGTCAAGAGAATGCGAGGAATCCACAGTTTTAGCCCTGTGTGTGTGTGTGTGTGTGTCTTTATTAAAAGAAAGGAAGTTTGTTTATGTGGGTGTTTAAAAAGGAAGCTTGTGTGTGTGTGCGTGTTTGTTTGTGTGTGCGTGTCTGTCTCCTGATTTTGTTGCCAGGCAGATAGAACGCTCCACATGGCTCACCTCTGACATCAGCGTTTCCTCGCCTCCCCCCCGCCACCAGTGCCGCCAGTTTCTCCCCAGCGATTCAAGGCAAGACCCCCCACCCAACCCCCAGATACACTTAACACACTCTCACCATATCGCTTCTACCATTAACCGCCCTTTTAGCTCCTCCATGCCCCTCTATTGTATTTTTACTGAGGCAGTGAGCCAGGGCTATTTGTGGGCTATTATGACAGCCACATGTAAACACTCATCACTCTCACTGGCGTCTGCCAAATCCTGCACCGTGGGCCCAGGTCACTGCAACAATAGTGCACTCTACAGCCACCTGTATTAGGTGGGATGTGGGGGGCTTATAATTAAAGTGAAGAATCCAATAAGTTGCAAGTTCTGGTGTCCTCAGCCTTGACCGTTCTACCCTCAGTTGTCAGTTTATTACGTACAGTATGCCTAGCTAAAAGTAATGCAGTCTTAATAGAGCATTCCTGCAGTAAATCCTACCTTCAGAAAGGTTCTATTGTTCAGTTTTAGTGAGGTGTTGATTCAAATGGATGGCGGTATTCTGCCAATTGTTTTTTTTTATTTTGTCAGCCTCATTTACATCAGTGAGGGTAGGCTAAATAATGGAACACAGTTCAGCAGTACACTTTATACCACTTTATAACCCACCAACTGCACTGACTTGTACTTTTGGCACTCTACTTTTTCCCTTTTTCCCTTTTTATAATGGGTATAACATATGCGTGGGGAGGGGGGTTGTGTCTACAGTACATGTTTTAATGGGTGTTGACTGTCCTGTGATGATTTCTGTTATTTTGTAATGAGCACACTGCGACAAATTCCTAACATCTTAGTTGTAAGGCAACAAAGTATCAAAAAGCTAAATCCTTCAAATTATAACCCTTATTAAAGTAGAATTTATTGCAGTACTGTATTGGTGTGCCTAATAAACAATGCAAATGAGTGTGAATGTGAGTGGTTTTTTTCTAAAATAGTTATCAATTATGAATAAAATGAATTGTAAAAAAACAATCAAGCTGTGTCTCAATGACATTGTACATAGTACTTTTGAGCAGGTTTTGAGTGAAATTTTCTAGGATTTTTTTATTGTATATTCTTGGCATTTTAGGCCTTTATTTGTGACAGGACAGCATACACGTGAAAGGGCAGAAAGAAGGGGAATGACATGTGGAGCAGATTACAACCGAACCTACGGCCGCTGCATCGAGGACTGAGGCTCTGGCGCCCTCAACCAGGTGAGCTACCCAGGCGCCCATCTTTCTGGATATCTTGATTAAGTTTAGTGGTCTTAACCCTTTTTTTCAACAATTAAAATAAAAACTTTTAACCTAAACAAATGTTTCAAGACCATTCATAAGCATATAGCACCGCATTAATGCAATGGGGCACAACTGTGACTGGGGGGGGGGGTGGGGGGAGGAAAAAAGAAAAGAGGAGTCCAGATTTAGATCTTTTCACAGTATTTTTTTATTGCATGCTTTTGGACAACTATAATACCATAATGCAGGTTTACATTTAAAACAATACATTTATATATGTATAGATATATATATAGCACAAATGCACTCTTGATTAGTCTGATTTTGCTGAGCACAATGTTTGTATTGAATACTACTTGGATCAAATAATAGCTTTCAAAAAAATCCAAACAATTGCCAGGTACATTTTGAATTGCATTTGGATCGCGTTAATGTTAAAAAGTTTATACATTCACAATATTTCAAATTCAATTTCCATCCACTTGACAATGACTTAGTTAAACCTGAAAGATCGGCTCACATTATTTGCAAATATTTTCGACCTCGGTCTCGTTTGCAGTAGTCCAAATCATTAGACGGTTAATCCGTCGTCCTCTCTTTTTCACACTTATTTCTCCAACTGCTTGATGTCAAAGGTCATCAAAACAGCCATGTCACTAGACTCTCCTGACGTCGCAGCCAGTTTCAGTTGTTGGAGACCGTTTCCGCTGAAAACCTCCCCCTCCCAGACTCTGCTCTTATTCAGTTTCAGATCAGTTCGCGTCTCTCCCATCACGCTCACTCTCTGGGCCCCGGGGACCCTCACCCTGAAGCGGACCCACGAGAGGGGCTCCAGCAGGCCCACGCGGGGCTCGAAGAGCACAGAGCCTTTCCTCCAGGCTGAGTAGACGCAGGGGAACGGAAGACCAGGCTGATTACAGCTGTTCCTCAGGACAAAGTCACACATTGGGCTGAAATCTCCACCAGGGGTGATCTTAGCATACAGCCCCAGCCGATACACCCCGGCATCGGGCAGGCTGACGCTCACCGTCACCTTGCTGTCTGTGTATGTGCAGAAAAGGTGCCGTGATAGCGGGACGGCTGCCGTTTTGTCCTCTTCCCGGCTGAGCACCGTGTGAAGCTCAAGGTCCCGCTGGTTGTGGAAGGTGATGTTGCACTTGCCTTGCTGGGTGCTCACCAGCGCCGCCGTGTGGCTGAATTTGGACAGCCCCGCCTCGGACGTGCGGGTCCCCGGCCCGCACGCCGTGCCCAGGTGGGGAGGGAAGAGCTCGTCCGGACGGACCACGTTCCCTTTGCAGTGCAACAGGAAGTTCGCAGCATTCTGGAACTTGACTTGTGTTTTCTCATAGTCTCGCACGAACACTGACAGCCGGTAGAAGCCACGCGAGGGACACAGGACGTGGCAGGTCAGGGCATCCGGTTGAATCTGAGAAGCCAGGCAGCGCTTGGCTACAGCAGCTTCCAGCTCTGGGTGGACCAGTTCACACAGCACCATCAAAGGCCTGGACGTCTTCAGCGCCAACTCGTAGACACCGTCTTCCACCTCAGCAGCCTTGCTGCCCTGGCTGCTGCCAGTTATGCCCAGGGACCCTGCTGCAGGCTGCAGGCCCCAAGACAAGAAGGGGTTCTCTGGGATCTCCTCCCTGGCCCTGGGGATCGGACACTCCACCGTGAAGGAGCAGACCCAAATCATAGCCGTGGTGGCTGCTTCAGGCCGGGCAAACACCTTCACATCGTACACGCCGCTTGCAGGCGGCAGGAGCTGCAGCTTCATGCTCCGATGGGAGACCGTCAGAAGGCCAAAGGAGGAGTTGCTGGACTCTTTCTGCTCCGGAACGCCACAATGGAGGAGGTCCTGGTGCTGTGTGATCTCGTAGGTAAAAGTGGTTGGCCTGGAGAAGCTGAGGGACACATTTGCTTCGCCATCATCTGAAAAGGAAATCAGAATTTACTTTTAAGATGATTTCTTTTTATATTGAAAAGACCGAAATGTAAGATTGAAAGAAGCAAATACTTTCATACTCCAAACCTCTTTCTTGGACAAATAATATGAACAGAATCTAATTTCATCTTGGTTTTTTTTTTTGTGAGTGCATCAATTTGTGTTAAAACAGGAGGATTTATACATTTGCAGGCCTTGTGGAATCCCAGACCGACCTGTGACCATGTGAAACTGATGAGGCTGAATTAGCCTGAGCCCCATGGTGAAGAAGGCGGAGGTCTTGAAGACCCTCCTCTCAAACTCCCCCAGGGGGACGGGCGAGTCCAGGAGCTGCCATTTCTCCTCATCAGGGAAGTGTGAATCTATGAACTCCTCTGGGTCCGTTAGGAAATAGAAATCATCAAACCTTGGGGGGAACAGATGGAGACAACAGACTGGTTCGAGACTCGAC
Source organism: Etheostoma cragini (assembly GCF_013103735.1). Lineage (NCBI taxonomy): Eukaryota > Metazoa > Chordata > Actinopteri > Perciformes > Percidae > Etheostoma > Etheostoma cragini. The sequence goes on along the minus strand of NC_048426.1, from coordinate 1,379,384 downwards.
TCGCTGCTGGAGAAGAACTAATTCAAAATGTTGGACTTATTTCACAGAAAATCTTTCTAACACTACAATACCACTGAATGGAGAATGTGCGGGGGAGGGGGGACGCTCTTCCTTTTGCAAACCTTTTGACGAAGCTTTCACGTTCCATATCTACTCGTCCTGCTCCCCAGCAGGCGTCCAATAGGAACCACTGTCCTCCCAGAAGCACAGAGTTCCACAGGTGATCGGATTTCACATGCTTGAGGCTCTGACCCTGAAGGTACCCGATGCCTTTACTGTGGCCCGGCACTTCTTGGCACTCGACGCCGACCTCTCTGTAAACACACACCAAACAGAGCACGCTAACTGCCTTTTGTTTTAGATCCCTGTGTCCGTACAGCTCCAATTCAAGGTTATTGTTTGTGCTGCTGATTGAATCTTGAACACAATCAGTTCCTTGCACATTATTTATAATAGAAATGTTTATCTTGAACTTGGAAGGGGCCAAGGATACAGAATGCAGCACAATACTGAATGAATGGCAATAGAATGAGGGCTTACTGCTTTGAGTGAGACCTCGTTGACTTTACTTTACGTTACATTACATTACGTTACGTTACATTTAGCTGGTTGAGTGTCTTGCTCTGGGACACTTTTGATGTAGTAGTACAGTGGGAATTGAACCGTGGTCTCCCAGACCGAAGGTACGTGTCATCAGTGTTGGAAGTAACGCGTTACAAAAGTAACACAATTACAGTAATGTATTGCTTTTTGCTTTAACGTATTAATATAACACATTACTAATAAAATGTTGGTAGTATTACACTCGTATCAATCTCAGTAACGCGAGTTACAACGCATTTGAACGCATCATTTAGTTTAGACAACTTTAGTTTTAAACTAAACAACATGAATTTCTTTTTCAAGTGCTTAAAAAACATTTTACAACAACGCCGTACTTCAATACAACTTTAAGGTACTTTTAATTGAGTATTTTCATTTTCTCCTACTTGACTAGTGTAAAAAATATTAGGAATAATCTATGATGTATTAAAGTGGATAAAGACTAATGTATTTCTTTTATTGATCCGGTAGTGAAATTCACACGCTAGCTGCCAAGTCAAACTTCCGCTGTTATTTTGGTGAAAGTATGTCAAAAGTAATCCAAAAGTAGTGTAACACATTACAATTTAGAGACAGTAATGTTGTAATATAACTAATTACTCAAAAATGACAGTTACTAGCAATATATAAAGTATTACATTTTGGAAGTAACTTGCCCAACACTGTGTGTCATATCCACTGCACCATCACCACCCTTCCAGGCAGTGCTGCAACCGTTGACTTTAAGGCACCTAACCGTAACCATTGCTGCCTGGAAGGCGACGCTGGGGGCTTAAATCACCAAACACTGTTCTGATGTCTAGATGATGAAAAACTCAGGACAGGACCCGCAATATGGAATCATATTATGCAACATGCTTTCCTCTGTATACAGTAAGAGTTTTTTCCTTAGCTATATTAAAAGATTTAGGTGCACGTATTTGTCGAAGGGATTTTAGGGTTTGTCCCGCAAGAAAATGTCTTTCAATATAACCTCAGGGGGAAATTATTTCTATATCTGTTGTGTCACCATATGTTTTTAGTAAAAATGTTGAACATAAACTTACATTCAGCCAAGCCTTTGATTAAGAATGATTTATAGAAAATATTTACATTATTTTATTGTTTCTACATTGTAATAGGATACTCTTTCATTTCATCTCTTATTAGTATTTTACATCTTTTTATAGCCCTTATCAATTTTACTTTACTTTTCCTTATTCTGTCTATTTCATCTAGTTTCTAGTCTAGCTGTTATCTGTTGTTGTTGTTATTTTCACATGATTTATATTGTGACATGAAATTTATGATATGATTACATGGCGGTCAAAACACAGCCAGCATTTATTTTGATAAGCATTACTAATTAATACATGCCAAAGTGAAGTGTTACAATGGACATTGTTGTCGAGTTTTTATTTGTGAGATCTCACAAATCCAACGAACATTAAGGCTTCCCCTCCATGTCACCTCCAGGGCTCCGTAGAGAAGAAGCCCTTTGAACTGCACTAACCTCTACGAAATGTGCTACCTGAATAAAGATGGATGAATTTTTGGTGTTTACCTGCACATCTCTGCGCAGAGGCTGGCGTAGCCGCAGCAAACGCCCCGGCCAGCGGCGATCACCTCCTCTGGGGAGCTCAGCTTCTGTGAGCGGCCAAGGTACCCACTCACGTCATACTCTACGAACACAACAGTCCTTTTATTGCCAAACAATACAACACCTGCTCGAAAACATAGACTGATTCTAAAATTCACAATGTCAGATTGACAGCACTTTAACCCAATGTGTTGGGGCGGGGGGGGGCTCCCTTCTAGCCCCGCCCCGGCATGCTACAGAACACTATGATTTACATGCAACGTACATAGAGTTCAGTCAAATACCCACCGATGTTGTGGCACAGCCAGACCCAGATGGCACGCAGCCTCTCCAGCTCATTTCTGGCTCCTTGGATGATGCTCTGGACTATCGTCTTCACATCATACACACACTTCTCCTTCAGCTGCAGACCACGCACACAAAAAAAGTATTAACCGTTAGATAAAATATATTTATATCATGTGTGTATATATATATATATATACATACAGTTTAGGCCAATCGTTTGAAACCACCTTCTCATTCAATGCGTTTCCTTTATTTTCATGACTATGTACATTGTAGATCAGCACTGAAGGCATCAAAACTAGGAATGAACACGTGGCATTATGTACTCAACAAAAAAGTGTAAAATAACTAAAATATGTCTTATATTCTACTTTCTTTAAAGTAGCCACCCTTTGCTGATGATATGAACTGCTAGAACTCTGTGTGGTATTCATCTGGTCTCTAATCTGAGCTGATGTTAACTTGTGATTTCTGATGCTGGTGACTCAGATGAACTTATCCTCAGCAGCAGAGGGGATTCTTGGTCTTCCTTTCCTGGGGCGGTCCTCATGTGAGCCAGTTTTGTTGCAGCGCCTGATGGTTTTTGCGACTGCACTTGGGTACACATTGAAAGTTTTCGCAGTTTTCCGGACCGACTGATGTTCATTTCTTAAAGTCATGGCGGTCACTTGTTACTCTTTACTTAGCTGATTGGTTCTTGCCATAATGTGATTTCTAACAGTTGTCCAATAGGCTGTCGGCTGTGTATCAACCTGACTTCTGCAGACGAGGCCCACCTGGGAAGTGAAAACCATTTCAGGTGACTACCTGAACCCCAAGGGTTTGCAGCGCTATCAAAAAAGCAAAGGGGGGCTACTTTGAAGAAACTAGAATATAAATACATGTTTTCAGTTATTTCACACTTTCCATAATCCATAATTCCATATGTGTTCATTCATAGTTTTGATGCCTTCAGTGATCATCTACAATGTAAATAGTCATATATACATACTGTGTGTGTATATATATATATTCTGTATTTGTATCCAAAGATGAAGTCTTTGTATTTTCACAATCCCAGCATCAAAACATTTCATTCAAGTGTTTTTCTCATCACACTGCGTCATCCTTTTTGACAGCATCTTTCCGTGTCATTCCGTGCATTGAACAAATCCGGTTACTCATCCAAGCTCAAGGACGGGCCTGAGAGCCGGGGTATTAACTGCAGTAAATCAGAAGATGTTCTCATTCCTCAATATTTAGTCTTGCAGAGCTCAGGGACACAAACACCCATATCTGTTTTGTCTTTTTGTTTTGTCTTGTTAGTTAGCTTTGGCCCTTTTTATTTAGCTCTCCTGTCGTCCTTGGGTGAAATTTGACCCATTTTCGAAATGTTTATATATCAGAAATAACGTGGATCGTGGAACGCTATTCACAAGTCAGATAAATTATCAGTTCACTACTTTCATTGAATTAGGGTGTTCATTCAGTTTTTTAGCATTTGAAGAAAAATAAATCAACAAAAATAGTGAAAATGAAGTGAATAAAGCGTTGGGAAACGTGAAAACAGCACTCTTACTGTTAAATAAAAATCATTTGAATTTGAAATTCTGACCCAGTAAAACTAAAAGTTGTTGTTTTCATGGTCGATGGGAAGACAACACAAGATTTAAGTATCGATGTAAGTCATTGTTAAAGATTCATTAATGAAATTTTTTCCGATTGAATGGTAAATAGATTTGCACTTTGGCTGGCAGCAGTAAAAATGTGAGCACGTCTTATGTTATGGAGGGCTGGGTACCAAGTTCAATCAGTATTTTTTTAGGTCTAAAGTAATGAGTATCAATACCTAATTTCAACACCTAAGGAGTAAATCAAATCTGTGTCAGTAAACCAATAAGCACACAGCATTCTTTTACCAAGATCTAGTAATGCTGCTGATTGGCTGTCTAACATTACGTTGTATATGCAGGCTGGAAAATCTCTTTTTTTGGGGTACTAAATTGGTATTCGAAGGAAGAGGAACCGGTATTGAAGTCATGATATTGGTATCGGTACCAGTATTTTTGAACAATACCCAGCCCTAATATTATGTTATTCCAGGATCAGGGTTTCCCCCAGAAAGGTTGTTTAGCCAAGTGGCAAATGTCTTTTTTTTTTTGCCAAAAAGACCTAACTTTGAAAAATACATTACTAAAAAATTCCCTTAGGCCTGTGGGGGGCAACATAGACCCGGTGGTCCGCCAGACTTGCCGTACACTAGGGGGGAAACACTGATGTTTTGCTATATGTGTGTCGTCACCTCTGTTCCTGTCCTGATGACATGGGAATCGACCCTGTGGAAGACCTCAGTGTTGGTAAAGAGGTCCTTTCGACGCCTCCTCTTCCCTAGCGCCACAGGGTACGGCGACGCGCTCTTCCCTAGGTGTGCTCTGGGTCTCAGGTCCCTGTGTTCCTCCGCGTCCTTCCTTACTGCACTCTTCTTCACCACGGTGATGGTCCTGGCTGCGCTCTCAGACGACAGCTGTCTCTTTGCCGCGGGACGCTGATCTTCACTTTCAACGGTCAGTTTCTCAAACACACTCTGCCTGGGGACCACAGCATGATCAGACCTGACCTGCTGGACCCGGGCAGCTGCCTTGTACCCCGCAGGAGGAGGCTTTGGACTCTCCTGGGCATGGTTCTTATTCTGTACCAGAGCTCCTACAACAGCAGCAGGGCTCGCTTCGCTCAAGATTGGTTTTTCCTGCAGGTCATGAAGCTCCAGGGCCTTCACCTGCACGCATCCCTTCTGGATCCCCTCGTCTGGCTGAGAGAGGCGTGCAGAACCCGCACAGGAGAAGGGGAAAGAGAACTTCTGAGTTGCAACTGTAGCTGACATCATGCTGGAAGCATGGCGTCCTGATCAAAGAGAAGATAGATACTAGTCAAAAGACAGCAGCCATTTTCTTTGAGTTATTTTTAGCCAAAATCTTTAGTCCTGTAGGGCTTCAGTACCTTGTTCAATAGGTTACAATGAGACACACGCAACGAAAACAATACATGGGGGGGGGGGGGGGGGGGTCACATCATAACTGCCTCCCTGGAAAGGTTTAAGCATCTTCACTTCCTGCGTTCTGGTGAATCTTTATGCAACAATTTCTGCCTTTTTATGCATACATTTATGGTGAAAAGGGGAAATTGTTACATATCACATGTGTTTCGGGATGGTTCTTTTTGGGTATTGTGTACTTCTCGACTACAAATCTGTTAGACAATGATACCTTGTTAAGGCCATGTGTATTTTTAAGCCCAATGTAGCCGTACACACACTTACTTTTTCCGTACGAGGCCCCTGAAAAATATTTTTGCCTCATTTGGGGAGTAGGAATGTCTTTCATTCATTTTTAAAGGGGGAACAAATCTACCTCTTCTACATACTGGGGGGCATGTGCAAGCCCTCTTGCACTTGCGGCACTGAGAGAAGTAGAAAGTATATTCTATACAGTACTATTCTGTGTAAGACAGTGATGAATTGGCAATTATATCATGTCTATTCATGACCGGAAATGAACGCAAAAGGTTGAAATGATTAGTCACTGTCACAGCAAACAGCGCAAAGTCCAAGCCTTCACCGGATTAGGATGACCTTCTAGCTCCGTTTGTGTGTGTGTGTGTGTGTGTGTGTGTGTGATGGACCTGCAGACAGAATGATGGACGGACTCAACATGCCTCAGAAATGTGTAGGGTTGGCCATCATTTGGATTTTAACGAATCTGACTCCAATTTCAATTCTTCCTTTCGATTGTAGTTCTTATTGATTGAAACGCGTCACATGCATATTTTACAAAAAAAAGGAAAGTTTCATTTTCATGCATTGGTGGGTTGCAGTTTTCCAGAGCTTTTTCAACGTAAAATAAAGCCAGACTAGAGCGGCCAAGGTTGCAACCCAACAAGCTCCTGGCTGCTACGGAAACCAAAACTAACGCATGTTAAATACGGAACCAATGATTGGATTTGAAACCAAATCCTCCAAACAATTCCAACAATGAAGGAATTCCACTGCAATCGTGATTTATTAAACGATTCCAAGTACCAATCGGTTCTTGATGCCCAATCCTAAACTTGTGAACAGCCAATTGAAGGTGCTCTAAGTGATGAGGATGGCCTTTTTTTATTAAAATGAGTTTTGTGCCATCATCAAAATGCAGAAGATAAAGTTTGAAGTATTCTCAAACAAAACGAGACTAGATCTCCCCTCCCACCTCCTCATCCCCTCCCTTCTGTGCTTCCGCACCACTGACAAGATATTTTTTCAGTGTGTTCTCGGGACAGGCAGCTAGCAGATAGTGAGGAGATGTTTTTTACAGTGTGTTCTGGGGACAGGCAGCTAGTAGATAGTGAGGAGATGTTTTTTACAGTGTGTTCTCGGAACAGGCAGCTAGCAGATAGTGAGGAGTTGTTTTTTACAGAGTGTTTTCGGAACAGGCAGCTAGCAGATAGTGAGGAGATGTTTTTTACAGTGTGTTCTCGAAACAGGCAGCTAGCAGATAGTGAGGAGATGTTTTTTACAGTGTGTTCTCGGAACAGGCAGCTAGCAGATAGTGACTAGATATTATTTACAGTGTGTTCTGGGGACAGGCAGCTAGCAGATAGTGAGGAGATGTTTGTTGCATGTAACAAATGTTGTAGCCTAAAACATGCGTGCCATTGCTTTACCTTTAAGGTCTGGATCCGAGGATATCATGAAACATGTTTCTTTGTCTCGCCTGCTGATATTTAAAAAAAATGTTGTACTACATGTGTTGTTCTCTAACTCTATGTACTTTTTTTTTCTTCAAGCGGAGCAGTTTGGGATTGCAATGCAAATAACAGTGTAATTTGACAATAAAGTTGTACGTTCTGGTATCTGCCCAACTCAAGTGTCCTTCAGCAGGCTCCTAAGCCTTATCAGCTCCGTGGGCACTACACTGTGCTGCAGCCGACCCTGACCTCCGGTCCTCCTGGAGTGAGACTACAGCAAACGTCCCAAAGGATACCATAAGGTTATCACCACTCATCCAGACTCAATCCAGTCCCAATGATAACATATAATCATGATATGTATTCCCCTCTCAAAACCACACAGCATTTTACTATATACTACTACATTGCTAATGGTAACTCTTCAAAATGCAGATTTATGTCAGATTTACACACAGTCTAGGTAGGTTGAACTGTCGCTACGTCTCTAAAAGTGGCGGAAGCTTTTACTCACCCTGAGAGGATTGAAAATGCTTGCTGGGTGTTTTTTTCTGGAGTGTCGGGCAGAGATGTTTCCACTGTGTGTACTCAGTGGTCCCCTGTTGCAGGGGGGGAGGTTTATATACCCTCCCAGTGGCCTGCCAGGACAGGCCCAAGAATAACAGGCCTAAAAATACTACAAAGCAGTTAAGACCAGCCAATAGAGTAAGCCCCAACTGAGGAGTGTGACGTCTTTGTGTGTGTATGTGTGTGGCAGATGTATGTTGCGATGTGCTTGTGTGTGTGCATTGGGCTAATCAACGCACTGCGGCATATCTGAGCACAGCGTGAATTTGTGAGTGTGTGCGTGAGTGTGAATGTTATGTATGTCGGCATGTGTAAGTATGGATTGTGAACGTGTGCGTTTGTATGGCGTTGATGGGCGGGGGGGGAAGGTTGCCCCGTGAGCACGCGTTGGGGGCAATGAAAGGGTTCGGATTCGACGAACAGTTGGCCATTTTAAGAAAGGGAGCGAAGGGTTTATGAAGGGTCCTGGCATGCAAAAAACTCCCCACATCAACATCAAACACACACACTCAGTCACCCTTGTTTCTGCTTCACACAAATTCACAATGCACTCCATCTCAGTTGCATTTTTCAGTATATATCATGTATTGAAAAATATATTTGAATATAGGCCTATGTTGATCACTTTTATTAGATTAGACATGTAGACATGTAGAGATAAGACATGTAGAGATAATAGAAATTCAATTCATGGTTTAATGGAACAGGTCAGTGTTACGTGCAATGTCTCTAAAAAAAACAACATACAGGCGTACAACAGCTACAGTTCCCAACACAGCATGTGGCGCACAGTTGGTTTATCACCTTGTTTTATCGCTGGAAACAGCTGCCCGCTGCAGCAGAAAACTACGCTATGAAACTAAAGAGAATGAACCAAAAACGGTACATTTGTAGGCCAGAAATGAAAAACAATTAGATAAAATCAAGCTCCAGTACAAAAAAAACTGCAGAGCTTATGGTATTATCTGCGCATTCATAAATACGAGTGACTGCTTTCAGATTAAACAACGTTACTTGTTGTTAGTAAAAAATATAGTAAATATAGATGTATGCCATAGGACATGCAAAAGTGGAAGAGAATTACAAAAATGTAACATACAGAAGTGTTGTAGTAGTGGAATTCCACAAGAAAAGAAAATATTTTTATACAGGGAAAGTAAAATATATCATGTAAGATTGAGCAAAACTGAGCAAAGGGGGGGGGGGGGGGGGGGGG
>NC_048426.1:1369097-1370110 GCF_013103735.1 Etheostoma cragini | reverse complement strand
TCACTATCTGCTAGCTGCCTGTTCCCTGAACACACTGTAAAAAACATCTCCTCACTATCTGCTAGCTGCCTGTTCCCTTAACACACTGTAAAAAACATCTCCTCACTATCTGCTAGCTGCCTGTCCCCTGAACACACTGTAAAAAACACATCTCCTCACTATCTGTTAGCTGCCTCTCCCCTGAACACACTGTAAAAAACATCTCCTCACTATCTGCTAGCTGCCTGTCCCCTGAACACACTGTAAAAAACATCTCCCCACTATCTGCTAGCTGCCTGTCCCCAGAACACACTGTGGATTTGGGGGTGGGGGGTTAGTGCACAGAAAGGAGAGGACGGGATGAGGAGGAGGGAGGGGCGAGCTAGTTTCATGTCAACAAGAAGTAACGTCACCCAACATCGCTTAGAGCACCTTTAATATCATATTTCTACGGTTTATTCTTCTTAATCTTTGCGTTTTGATGAAAGCCCCTTTCAATTAAAAAAGCCAGAGACCTTATTATATTTACTTTTTACTCTGTAACAAATGCAATTTAAAATATTGCAACGTACAATACGAAAGATACTTAATTACAAGTAAAAGTACAGATTTTGAAAACTACAAAAAAAGTAAAATATACAAAAAACTACCCAATTACAGTACAGTGAGTAGATATAATTTGTGACTTTCTACCTCTGAGACAGTCCTGTACTGTATAGTCTTTTATGTTCCTCACAGGTGCTTTGAACTTTTTTTCCAACTGTATGAGCATCCATAAATACTGCAGTAAAAAAAAAGCAAGTTGCCGGGTGATCAGCGTTAACATAGTATTACATAAGACACGCCATATGTTGGTGTTGATGTTGGCTCATGGGCACGGCGGAGGGACGGCCACCTCCGCCGATGGTGGATCCTGAGCCGGCTGAGTGAAACCGCGGAGTAATAACGCCATCTGGAACAGCTGTCAGCCGAGGAATCTCACTCTGGCTTATTAGGGAGAGCAGAGGAGCTGGGAGGAGGCGGTGGGGGGGGGG
>NC_048426.1:1322692-1369087 GCF_013103735.1 Etheostoma cragini | reverse complement strand
TCTCCAACTCAGAGAGAGGTGAAACATATGGAGGGGGAGATGTGAAGCATCGATATGGAAGGGAAATGGAAAGGAAAGCACTGCAGGCTGAAAAGGAGGAATCATAATCTGCTTCCAGGCATAAGTGATATATATATTTATTTTTTTTGCAGTGAGAAAATGTGGATGGCAGTCCCCTCTGGGCTCGTAAGCTTCAGGTGTCGAGTTCATGCAAAGATTTTGCAACCTTTCACACTAGTTAACCATCAGACCAAGATGGATCACCTGTTGAGGTGGTTTCTTAATTTATGAGCATGTATGTCATTGAAGTTGACAGTAAAGGCAGTTATTAGCAAGTATAAATGTTTTTGATGAAATATGAGTTATTTTGTGACCAATGGCGGTGTACCCCTGGAACATGGAAATCATGTTTAATAGTCTTATCTCTGTAACTTAGCAAAAAAACTCTCACTAAAGCTCCTTTTTTTCTAGCGTTGGTCATCACCCCCTCCAATCTACAGAGGAAGACAGGAGCTGAAAGTCTAGAGAAAGAAAGCAAGTGGATTTTGTGGTATGTTGTATTTTTGTCAAGAAGGATCCTTCACACTAAACTTTGAGCTAATATGAATTGCAATCTGGACAAATAAAGGCATTTAAAAAAAAGAAATTAGAAGTGCAGTGGAGGAAATGAATCAACGGCATGGGAAAATAGGACAATTTGATATTTGGTTGTGTTGTAGTGTTGGGTCGCGTCACGAGGTGTGTGCAGCATAGTTGCTAAAACCATCTCCACCATGTCCGCTTTTCTGACTGGAGGCACAGAAAACGGTTTCCTTGAGATCTAAGGCACCAACTGGGTTTATATTCTTCAAAAATATCCAAAAACATATTTTGGCCTCTGGCTATTATTTGGTTTTTACACTGGCAAAAGCACTTTGAAATCCATAACTAACTTGGAGCTGGTGTAATGTCCCCAGCTACCTTGGCTCTCATTATTATAGCAGCAGCATTAAAAATGGGTTGCAGTTGCCTTTGAGAAGATCAAGAACAAGAGCGCGTTGCACCCTGCTGGAGATGAAGGCACGAGTGAGTTTCTCTACATCTCACGTGGACATGAGACCTGATTCTTGCTATTTTTATATAATAAAAAAGCGGATTTAGTCATTAATGTGACAGTTCTCTGTTGATGCAGCAGCTGTAGCTACAATCAGAGTCCATTAAAACAAGTGTTGTTTAGTAGTTATTAAGGTTAGTTTTCATGGCAAATTTTAAGAATAAATGAGAAGGGTGCAGAGTGCCTATGATCAAAGGGCTGACTCCGACCTACCAATACAAGTACAGTTTGATCAGATATCTGTGTATCCAAACTACCTGCACCCGCCAAGACCTCAGTCAGTTCTCCCCCTCTTTCAACAGCTGGTGAATGCAGCTTAAAAAAAGCATAATCCGGACAGCTGGCCTCTGTAATTCTGGATGATTTATACATTGTAATTTAAATGCATTGTAATCATACCATGTTGTGATGTATAAAGCTGTGGTTCATTTCCCGGGTGGTTCCGGCAATGTCCCTCTTTTTCCTCTTTCTTTGCGGTTACTTTAAACTCCAGTCACACCGAGGAACATAAACCTGGAACCTGAAGTTTTGAAGAAAATGGATGGTGCAAGAAGGCAGGCTTGCTTGTTTTGGGGGGAATGATTGTTAAGTTTGACAAATAATATGTTTACGGCACTTACTCTCTAACTGGGATGTTGTGGGAAACATTGGTTGGATTGCTGTGGATACAAATTCATATGGCGAGTCACTGGTAGGAGCTAATGAGCCTTAACCCTGTATCCAGCTTTGCAAGGTGCTAATGTTCCACCAAAACCAGTTCTATCTCGAGACTACTTTTGCAGAACCGCCATCCCTGCGTCCGGAGCTTAGCGCCGCCCAAGACCATTGAGATTGGTTTCAAGAAATGTAAACGACCCCTGACCATTTTTTCCTCCTATACAGGAGTGTGTGCTCTGTGGAGACAGGTCTGGAAGTGCGAGACTATACACACACATACACAGGGCCGATTACACACACATCGTATACACATGCATTGTTGGGATTGCGAGGGAGCTCACAGGATTGAGCCCTGTGCAGTTGGGGGTAGTGATGGTCAAATGAAGCTCCCCTAACCACTGTCTTTATTTTCTGAGCTCACTAGATGGCGCTCTCTCTTCAACAAAAGAGTGGAAAACCCTCCTTTAACCTTTTTCTTTGAATATAGAGCGCCGTCTAGCGAGCTCAGAAAATAGCATCAGTGGTTCACAAAGCTTCTCTTGCCGTCACTAGTTGGAGGTTTGGTGCTTTGCCAAAGGGCAACGGGACAATGCCAAGCAGGTGAACTGGCACCTCTTCAGCTCTCCGTACGGGAACTTGAATCCACAACCCTCCACATACCACATACCATGCCACATTACTACATGTAGTAGCTGGAATAGGCTTTTAATGATGTTGTGTTGGCTTTAAATGAACACAAAGACTGCATCTGTAAAAGATGAACCATATACATTTACATAAAACACTTAGAATCCGGATTAAAATCTGCATTACAAGTTGTATCTTGTTTCTTATGTATGTTTGGTGTGGTTAAACCAGTTCTTCCCTACTAAGGGTCTGGACCTTCACAAAGTGTTGCAAGAGAAATCAAACAAGTCACAAAAACTACTTCTACTAAACAAAAATATGTGACTTTTCCAGACTTTCCTCTAATCTGTTTCTTGTGAAATGCTGGAAACTTTGCTTTTATTTTATTTTTTTCAAAAGTTTATATTTTGTCATATCTGGAGGACAAAGGTAACATGTTGGGGACATGCAAAGACAATTTAACAAGTAAACACTACTTACCTACTTAGGCTATCTGATTAAATAACAGAAATAAATCAACTTTACCCAAAGGAAAACATTAAAAACAAAATTAGCAGCATTAAAAAACATTCATTTGATTAGTGATAGTTAATTCAAGTTTTGTTGTTTCCTCGTTGGTAATGTATTATTAATAATATTTGAGGGTGCTTTATGGCCATTAATTGACAGAATAGCTAGCTTAAAAACAAAAAAAAGAGAGAGCGAGAGAAAGAGGGCAACATGCAACAAAGGGCCGCTGGGCGGATTCGAACCGGGGCCACTGCCGAGGGCTCCGCCTACCTGGGGAGCACACTCTACCGGGTGAACAAAAGGTCACCCCGGTTGTAACTTTTTTTTTAAATCCATTGTACCTTTACTTGCATTTTGCTGCTGCCGGCTATAAAGTGGCACAGCGGTTAAGCCACAAGTGCAAAGAAGTTAGTGGCAGGTGTCACTTTCAATGGCTGCTTATATCTAACACGGAACTATTGTTTTCACCCAGCTTGTCGTAACATTGGATTCTTTGTGCCAGCCCAGCGCTGGTTAGGGCAAATCAACGGTCTCGCGCCTGTGGCGAGCGGTGGGCGGGGTCGCTGGTTTGACACTCGGTGGGCGCGTGCTGTCATCCACACCTGATGTCCGTTGATTACTTGATGAAACTATCGTGACTTTTGTTGCTAAATGTAGCTATCCATCGGACAACATTGGACACCTCCGTTTATACTCGTGGTATGCGAACTTAGAAAAGCCGGTGAGAGAAGAAGTTATTCGGACGTGATATCTGGAGACCGGGGGACGTTATGAAAACTGTTAAAAGCGATGGAGAGGTGACGGTGGTGTCAGTAAATCGATTTACCAGAGGTAAGATGCACTTTAGTTTTTTTAAGTTCATCCTAACGGGTTTTCACACGGGCAAACTGCCATGACATTCGTGGTTTATTGGTGAGAATTGTATGTTTTGGTCAACATTTTCCAGAAAATACCTTGACTACTGTCGATGCTACTTGTATAATGGCAGGTAAGTTAGGCTAGCTAGCTTGTGTGCGCGCGCGCGTGTGAGACTGAGACTGTTAAAGAGAAATTATACTTTATTAAATTATTAAATTAAACACACAAACTGCACCAGAGGAGGGACAATTTACAAAAGTGAAAAAATTAGGCAGAGTGGAAACGAGACTAGCGAAACACCCTCCATTGTTTAGTTTGACTTAGTATTGCTTTTGGCTAATATTTCCCAACTGTTACAGTAATTCGGTACAAATTGAAGTGCTGTAGGAAACCTACAACATGTACCGTACAGTATCAGACACCGTAGCCTATACGCTAAATATAATAGCATAAAATATGCTATGCAGAATGTAAATTTCCAAACGTCTTTGCATACGGACAGGACATTGTTTCTCATTTGCATTGACATATTTTCACGTTTTCACCCAAGACATGTTGTGATGTGTCAGGGCATGTGTGAGGACTACTAAGTACTACGTTTTATATGGATAGAGGAAATGTTGAACACACAAGTAAATAGTACCACAGGTGCCATAAAACACAAGCAGCTTTACATCTAACAAACAGTGAAATGTGGCATCTTAAAAACACCATGCTTCCCAATATTTGCAGCCTCACATTTACCTGTTAGGGCCTCTTAGAATGTAGGCTATTCCTCCCTGATGACCAAAATTGTAGGCAAGAGCCAGAGCCACAGATAAGTTGATAAAAATACTGTATTCCCGCAAATGACAATTAAGAGGAGATGTAATGTAGTATAAAATAGGATTTGACTTTCCTAGATTCTGGAAAGAAATCAAATGCAACAAGTATGTACAGAAGAAGTGCACTATTTTGTGTCCAACACTGCACTCACACACAGTATGTGCCTTACAAACTGACTCAGTACTCATTCTGTGACGTCTGATGTATAATATAAATTGAAAGTATGCAAGTGTAGAGCACTTACTTAACAATAACTGGCTCAACAGAAAAGCGATCCGCAAAAAATCTTCATAATTAGTCATTTAAGTCATTAAATGTTTAGCTTCTTTGCTTGATATATATATATATATATATATATATATATATATATATATATATATATATATATATATATATATATATATATATATATATATATATATATATATATATATATATACATACATATACGTTGTCCTGCATATTGTAGACTTGCAGCAGGTTGATTTTTTTGTCTTCTACTACTCAGTTCCTACATCATAATGAAATGAAGGTGCTTGTAATTGGACCACTTCACAGACAGACACACTTATTAGCCTTTTGTACCTTACTTTGCTTTATCTTGTATTTTTAATTGGGCGTTGCAGAACAGTGTCTCTATAGCCTGAATCCTTGCAAAGCTCAGAGCCTTCTATTAAAAAAAAAAAAAAAAAAAATCTTTAGTCCTGTGACCTTGAATTTCCAAACAAGCACTTTTTCCCCCATATCATCCAGTGTGTATTGTGTAACTGTCTCTTTTAACCAGGATTACCTCTTTTGTATATGCCATTTGGCTGGCTCTTTCATCCTGAGCTCCTCGTGGACTTAAGAGTGCATACATGTTGTTTTGTTCCGGTGGGAGTCGAGCGTCTATCTTTGATGCTGTTAACTCCATGCTCTACATGCTCACCTACACAGGAATATACACCGTGTCCCTGTTAATACTGTAGGGTCCAACCATATGGGGTGTTAATGGTTGATTACATTTTTAAATGGAACTTACCGTTGGATGATATTCTGTATACAGTAACATATCTTAAACAATTATTACATTATAGCCTGTGCGGCTTTAACTTTGTTTATCACTCTACTTGTGCTTTTGAGGGACAGTTGTGTGTGTGTGTGTGTGTGTGTGTGTGTGTGTGTGTTCTGAACCATAGACTGTTCAGTGTGAATTTGAGACCTTGTCTGGTTCAGTACTCCCCCAAACTATTCAATTACTGTTGAATTAGTTGAACACTATTCTCCCATTTGCTCAGACAGAAAATCATTCATTTACAATAAAAGAATAACTTCCAGATGCATCGTTGCATGTGCCACTGTCACTGTTTAGCAAGCCAACTTATTCCGAGTTTGTTGTAGCAGATAGCAAGGTACTAATAACTTGGATTAATATAGCACATTTCATGAAACCCACGGACGCTTTACACAGGTACAGGGAAAAGACGAAAACACGGACTAAATGGAATAACACTCGGACGCTATAATTAGAATGCAATTTGGCCAATATCTATAAAAAAAATATCCTGCTACCTTTTACCTGGCTGGATACGATACGCAAAGGGCCTTTCACTGGAAATATTGGCTGTGAAATCTCCTGTTATTTCCTTTAGATTTCACAGTAACACTATTGTATAGGATTTTTACAGTATAATGCTGTAAAGTTTACATTACAACCTTGTTGACATGACAAAATCACAGTAGTCAAAGCATTAATGTAAAAGAAATCCCAATATAGCCACTACAGTACTGTAAATAGTAAAGTAAACTACTGTATTTTTTTATCTTAGCTTATCTTTCTTTTAACTCATACCCGGTAAGCACAAATGCATCGCAACGACGTATGCAAAAGATCGCTTTATCTGCAATGGATCGCGGGGCATTCTGAACGTAGTTTATTGAGCGCCTGGACGCCTTTATTATGATGGAAATCTATACATCGCAGCAATGTATTAACTATGTCGGTTAGATGTATTACAAATTCCTCAGTTGTTTGCGGGTCATTAGGAGGTATTGTTTATTGAGCGTCTGGATGTCTTTACGTTACACACACTGTTGATGTGATGGGCAGTAAGTCTGAGTTCTGCCCAGCAACATATTTGCGCCACAGTCAACAAAGGAAGAAAACAAATTGTTAGGATGGAGGCTGCTTCGTTGCTGCTGTCAAACTCCATGGCAAGCACTATTTTATTTTAACGTAGTTAATGTTAATACAAATATTTCACATGTGGAAGTTGGTGTTCATCTGCTGACTGATTGCTGGCCAATTGTTGCCAGTTAGTTACTGTAAACTTTTGGTTAAATTTGTTACAGTGTTGTTACAAAGAAATCTGTGACCCGTCAGAATGTGTTACTGTAGAGCTGTTCTACCTGCCGCAAATCATTCTGTGACTTTGCGGGAATATTGGACCTGGACAAAGGCATTATTAAAAACTACGTAAAAATAGTGTTCTTTTCACTGCTAATTTATGATCATTATATATAAAAACTACACCGTTGCAGAAACTTAAAAATGTAAACGTTGATATAGTAACTTTAACACTCTAGTATAGACGGCATTAAAACTAGGGGTGGGAATCACCCGGCACTTCCCGATACAATATCATTATGATACTTATGCCACAATACGATATTCTTGTGATTTATAACCTTTTTTCCAACTTCTAATTTTCCCCAATTTCAAATGATGTCCCCAAAAGGAAACTTTGTCAACATCTTTTTTAATCTAAAAAGAGACATTTCTCTGTTTGTTCACATCCCTTTAATTTTTTTTCTGCAAAATTGGATTGTCAAGCAGACACAGTGACCAACACATATATAAAAACATACTTGTTGTCTGTGTGTGGATACAGTATTGACACTGAAAATATTGCAATAGTATGCGGCATAGATTTTTTTTTTTCCTCACCCCCAATTAAAACGCTGTGACTTGTTTTTATTTCTTTAACCAATCAGAATCATCTTGGGCAGCACTAAGTCCTGTGCCTCACTCTAATTAGAAATTCCCCCTCCGACCTATCCATCCATCCATCCATCTTCGTCTGCTTATCCGGTATCAAATCGTGGGGGGCATTAGCTCCAGCAGGGGGCCCCAAACTTCCCTTTCCCGAGCCACATTAACAGGCTCCGATTGGGGGATCCCAAGGCGTTCCCAGGCCAGGTTGGAGATCAATGGATATTGAATTGCCCCTCATTTGCATAATGATAGCTCACCGGGCTGACAGCTGATTTACCATGAGAGGAAATGGCCGTGCCTTCGCAAAATTGTTGATGCTAGAATGTACGGTTTGGAGGGATAGGCAAAGGCATGACCCGCCCTACTGTGCCTCTGATTGGCATACCCAGATATCCTTATCTATACTTAACCAATGTCATTCCTCATGCCTGTATCTAAACCACCTACCAACCAATTAGAGGCGTGCGCAGGCTTTCACCCGTCTGTCCCAGGTTCCCATAAAGTGCCTAGAGTTTTGAAGCGAATTTGACAAAGCGGCCAAACAGTAGAATTACAACGTCTGGCTCGTTTCATTATGCCATTGAACCCATAATAACTTCCCCATAGACTTACATGGCAAAAGAGACATGTAAATCTGGATCAGGACGTGGAGATAAGGTCAGCGGAGGAGAATGCCTGCCCACCCATGCACAGCCAACAAACCCAAGACTAGTTCATTTTATAATAATGACTATAATATTCAGTGTTTTATAATTTGTATAGTAGCAACAAATATTATGTAAGTATGATCAAATTGAACACAACAAAAAGTTGTGTGTTCATGGACGCGTAGGAATTTGGTTCACAGTGTTGTTTGTTAAGTGGCATTTATTATTCCCTGGCTGGTAGGACTGCGTTAGAATTAAGTAGCTACTGGTGAAGACATTAATCAATCAGCTCAGAGACAGTGACTCACTTACGTAGCTTCCAGCTCCCTCAGTCGCTTTAAAAAACACTGGCGTGTAAGAGACAACATTGTGTCTGGGTTAAATTGGCTTGGGCTTAAGAAAAACTTCAAGTTTGTACATAATAACATAATATAAGGACAATAGGAACTCATGTAAAATGCAACAATTATGAGAAGTAAAGCGTTCAACAAACGGATGGTTCATGTTTTGTCAATAAATTATTTATTTTTTCCTTGAAAAACAATGTGCAGACTACTACAAAAGTAATCCCTTTAAATAATCACACCAACTATAAGTGTGTGTCTATCTCTGCAGAGAACCTTCCCTCTGTCTCTGAAAATAAATATTCTTTTTATTAATTGTTCCAAAATTCTTTTTAGTGGTTAACAGGGCTTTAATAAAAACGTTGGTGTGTGACAGGTCAATAACATATACACTATATTTCTATGATTTGTTTCTCCAGGGGAGAGTGATGAAAGTTTGCACACACTTACAAAACTGCCCTGGGGCTGAAGTTCCCATGTAGATTCTAAAAATGCATTGCATATTGTAAGATTCATTGATTTTGCCTGTTGACCCAGGAAGCCTTGATTTAGTTATTTGCACGTACAAAGCGTCCATCCATTTAGGTTTCAACTGGGCTAAACTATAGTTCAATCAAGGTAAATGTTTTTAGAATTGTAAAATGTAAAGAGTTGTTTAGTTCCTATCAATGGCGTTATTTAACCGCTGAACCTTCTAGTTGCACTAACTTCCGTCAAAACAATGATAACTAGGAGATGGACTAGGTGGTAATGTTGACATGCTAAAGCATTGACGTCAGACTATTGTGGTCAGCTAGTTCGGTTTACAATAATGACAACTCCCATAATCCCACACAAGTTCCCAAAGTCATTAAAGGTCTGTGTGTACATTTCACATTTTGAATGAGAGGCTCCTTGCTTTTCCATCCTCTCCGATCTTGGGCCCTACGCTCCAGATATTGCCACTTCAGCCCTTCTTTCTTAATCTCCTGTTCTGTGGTTTTTCTCCAGGTGGTTATTGGTCTTCCTCCTTCCATGTGGGTTCCACATGAGTGCCTGTTTAGCAATTAGAGTTCTTCCTTCTGAGTGTGTGACCTATCCACTTCCATTTACTCCTCAATTGGGTCTTGTTTGGTGAGTTCCCACTAGGCCGTCACGGTATTGGAAAAATCTGACTTTGCTATATGTTTTTTCCCCTGCGATATATATTGTGATATGATAACAGAAAACATTTTTAAAATGTGGTTAACTCCTGAACTCGCTGTTTCATTGTAAGAAATATTCACCAACGGTAAATGTTAAAATAAATGTAATCATATAATGCTACTAGCTAAATTTTTGCTTGCTAGCCAACTACTTAGGTTAGCCTGCAGTCAGTGACATCAACAGTCAACAACAGTGTTCATTATAACCCTTCTCTTTGGCATGTATTAATTAGTTTTGCTTATCAAAATAACGAGGGATGTATAAACAACCAAGGAGATGTAATCTCCTAGTTAGGTTACCCTTATTGTTTGTTGGTTTTGCGAGATCTTGCAAATAAAACTCGAGATATTGCTAATACAACTTGAAATCTTGCAGAAGAAAGTCAAGGTCTCGCAAAAGTGTTGGTCCCCAGTCCCTATGTATTTTTATTTATTTTTTCCCTCCATGTCACCTCTGGGGCTCCGTAGTATAGCTTTATGCGGAATGTTGTCCTTGCTTTTCCGGTCCTGGCTTGGACATTGTCCTCCGTGCCACCCTCCACTGAAATGATGCTACCAAGGTATGTAAAGCTGTTTACATCCTCTAGTGCGTTTTAGTACATGCTTATAGGTGTGTTGTTCTTGTTGTTGAGACGCAATACTTTAGTTTTTAATGAGTTTATTTTGAATCCGAGAAGAGCAGCAGTTTCTTCCAGTTTTCCAGATTTTTCCTGAAAATGGAGATCCTCAAGCTGCTCGGCCAAGCTGCGCTGTATGCCGGTTTGTCTATTACCTAGTCTATGCAGAGGAGGAGAAGAGAGGGTGAGAGCAGGCACCTTTGCCGCACCCCAGTCAGGAACTCTAATGCCTCCGAATGTTCGGCTACACCAGATATATTCTGGGATAGGAGGAAAAAAACTCTCTGAGTCAGCTTTAAGCAAATTAGGATACAAGCTCTTACCAGTGTATTGCTGTTTTTACTTCCACAGCACAGCAGTCCCCAGCAATCCCATAAATCGGCCCCAAATCGACCCCAAAACGTCTCAGTTAGTGAGTAAATGCCGTACACATATTCTTTGTAAATCATTCACATAAAATAACCAAGCAGGCCTGCCTCATTGATAAAACTGAAAAGTGTGTGTGTGTGTGTGTGTGTGTGTGTGTGTGTGTGTGTGTGTGTGTGTGTGTGTGTGTGTGTGTGTGTGTGTGTGTGTGTGTGTGTGTGTGTGTGTGTGTGTGTGTGTGTGTGTGTGTGTGTGTGTGTGTGTGTGTGTGTGTGTGTGTGTGTGTGTGTGTGTGTGTGTGTGTGTGTGTGTGTGTGTGTGTGTGTGTGTGTGTGTGTGTGTGTGAGAGATATCATGCATAGTTTGAATTTGTCTGTGTATACGTCTGTGTGTGTTTTCATGATAGATGAATTTTGTTATTCTCTTTGGCGAGCGACACTTGGCCAGAATCTGAAAACGGACAATGCAAGGCAGGAGCCGGTCAGGAGGAGAGGAAATCCTATCCAGTGTTTGTCCACTAACTGTGTCTTTGCTGTCTTCCTGCTTGCCGCACAATACAACAAGGTGCCCTTTGCAGTTTATTGCAGCGTTTTTAATGTGCTCTCTAGGTGCTCAGAATTTTAAAGTGGGCTGTAGAGGGACATTTTTCAGAAGCAGCTTGTGGCCAAGGCTTCTTTCCAAAACAATGCTAGTTAATCTATTTTCATAAAAATGACATGCACTCTGGTAAAAATAAATAGCAAAAAGTAGGAGGAGCCTGTAGTATTGTCTGATAAAATAAACACTTCTGCAGACTGGATGATTTGAAAAATATATTGGCATAACAATGGGTTTAGTGCCAATTACAAATAATATTTAAACACGTAAACCAGATTGTCTGGTCCTTTTTGTAGGAGAGACTGATTTACAGTGAGGGCAGAGGAGGCAGGATGATCCATGTTGCTGATCTGACTATTTCACTCACTCACTTAAAAGTTAGAAGTGTCTGTGTCAGCATTGCTTCCCCATGAGGGCTTTTGGAAATGTAAAGACAACAAACATTTCCTGTGGAGTGCTGTGTATGTGTGTGCGAGTTGATATCACAATGAAGAGGGAAAACACGTAAGGGGAAACTAAAGGTCAAAGGGCACAGCCGCTTTCTTCAGTTTAATGCCGCTTCTACTACTTCTACATTTCTTTATCTGACCAATCCAAGATCAGACAAGTCTTATTGAGGTAGCCAGTTTGACATTGATTATAAGCTGTGTAACTACTTTCTCACTACATTTTTGAGAATATATAAATAAACCTAAATCTTCTACTCATGTTCACCATATATATATATATATATATATATATATAAAATTGATACCATTAAGAAAAACAAGAATAGAAATTATACATTTTGACAAACCCCCAGTAGTGTCCCTGCTTTAAACCTCTGTAGCTTCCAGCAGAGGGCAGTGTGTGTCTCTGTCTCATTGAACAGCACTATATTCTGATGAGTCTGCTTGTGATGATGTTCACTGTCTTTTGCTGAGCAATCCTTAGTCATTCAGTTTTTATCTGCTTTGCTGTCGAGTGAGTGAGTGGTTGTGTACGTCCTCGTACCATATGTATTTTGTCAAAGCAGTACCTGCACAAGACCAATAAGTAAAGTCCATTTGTATTATGAAGAATATTCATGGTGGTACTAGGAGCCATAAGGTTTGAGACGTGTATTTGTGACCAAGAGGGTTGCTGGTTCAAATCGGATAGCCTGTGGACAGAGGTAGGCAAGAAAAGTTGAATATAAACCAGCCATGTGCCAAGCAAGACTGTTGCATGTGAATTAGGGTTAGGTACTGAATACTTTTAGGCCCCAACCAAATTTCCTCCATAGTATTGAGTATCAAAAAATGGCTCATTGTTCAATACTAAATTTCTCAACTAAGGAAGAAATCTCATCTGTATCAGTGAGCCATGCAGCATGCTTCTACCAAGATAGAGTAATTCTTGTGCTGTCTAACATTACATGTCGTAGGGGCATGCAGGATTACGTTACGCACAGAGACGGGGCTCGCGCTTGACAACAGTTTGCGTCACATGGGTGTAAAGCAATGTGTAGCCTGTAATGTGTGACCTAATTGATTTTTGTTAAAATGGATTTCATAAAATTAGTAACAAAAAAATGATCGTTCAGTAACAAGGATCAAATTCACGGTTTTGGAAACATGATTAAGGATACCTAGCCCTCATGTGAATGAATGTGTGCTCTGAGAAAGAAGGAGCTGAAATAAATGTGTGTGCTCAGTCAGCCTTCCCCTTTTCAGATGAGGGTTAAACTTCCCCACAAGGCTTGTTGCACTGGGATTTTGATTTCATATCTCAGGCAGTCATTTCATTCAGGTTTTCAGGACAGCTTTTTTTAAGTGAGCAAGTGGGATTTACTGTGTAGCACTTTGCGAGGGCACATTGTTGTTGAGGATTGATTCTGTCAAACTCTAGGCCGCTCTGGCAACCATTATTTTGTTGCCGGCCCAGCAAACAAGTTAACCAAAAGGAACAACAGTGTGTCATTTGTGCGCCCCCACCCTGTGCTGGTTAAGTTATTGTGTTGTGCTCGGGCTATTAGAATGAGTGGTAGCCTACAGAAAGGTTTTAGGGCTACGATGACTTTTTGTGGCATTATTTTGTTTAAGCCAATTTTTGTTTTGGTACAGGACTGAAAAACACTGATTGATATTGAGTATCAATACTGATACTTATGTATTAATACTAATACATAAATAGATTTATGTATTAGTATTGTATAGCTAAGTAAACAGTGAAACTCTTACAACTGTTAGTAGGGTTGTTTTGTGTTTAGTTGCAGCTACTGTATAATAACGGGGATTTGTAGAAAATAGACCTGTACGATTGATCGTATAGATAAAATCACCCTGTTCACGATTTAATTTCAATTTGTTTTTAATTTAAATTAATTTCTCATTTAATTTCACAAGCTGACAGCATCAACTAGGTTTTCAAGGGCCGCGCTGCTCTCCCTCCTCTTCATTGAAGCCTCTATGTTTACAGGCTTGTGGTGTGCTATAGGTGCCAAATAAAATCTATGTTCAGTTCTGCCAATTTATTTAGTTTGGTCATGGTTCATGTGCGCAACAAACATTTCACTTTGTGGGAAAAACATTGTGGCAGAGAATCATGATATCAATTCTAAGCTAAAAGAAAAGGCACGTTTTCTGTTGTCCTGAGTTTTTGGTACACTGCTGCACTCAAGCAGCCAACTTCAGGATGATGGAATGTGAAAAAGCACGGCTGCACCAAACCCATCCTTGGCCCACAATGTGACAGAGAGAGTTAATCCCAATATTGAATTGTTGAAATTCATAGTTTGAAATTTCCTTAACCCTTGTATGGTATTTGGGTCAAATCGACCCATTTCAAATTTTAACAAGAAGAAAAATGGTACAAGTTACATTTTTTTTCTACCTGAAAATCAACGGCCTTACCTTATTTTCCGTGATAACCATGTATTCCTGACTCAGTTCAGAAAATGATTCTAGATATGACCACTTTTTCCAAGATAAGAATGATCACATTATTTTTAACATAAATTATAACCTTAAGACGAAAAACAAACCACACTTCCATTTTTAATTGTGTTCAAGTAGAGAATGATTGCATTCCCTAGACATATGTTTAATTGTTTGAAATATTTGTAAGTATTTCAGAATAGTTTTTAAAACCCCATATAAGTCAGGGGTCAGTTTGACCTGAGCGATACGAGAGGGTCCCGAAAGTGAAGACAACACAAGGGTTAAAAAGTTGAAACATCCTATGAGGTCTTTCTTAATAAGGTTTCAAATCGAATGAAATGGCCACTAAAAGAAAATTATAATATACTTTCTTTTTTATGAACAAGTGTGATGAAAGCAAATCTATAGGTTGACAAAACAAAAAAAGAGCACTTTGTATCATCGGTGCTTTTGTTTTAATAAATGGTCATATGACGGCGCTGCTTGATTATTAAAAATCATAGTCACGATTATTTTGGTCAATATTTAAATCCTTATTTAACACAATTACTCATTGACTTTTGGCAAGATGAAAAACCGTTAAGCAAATCAACATTGAGAAGAACTTAAATCTTACCGTAATACATTTCCCATTTAAATTCTTTTTCCATTCAGAACACAAGATCAAATAAGAGTTTACTTGCAAAATAATTGTTTTTATCGATTGTTTTGTTATTGTGGAGCATGGCTGCAAGAAATGATTAAATTATTTAATTGAGAGTATTTTGACTGATATTTTTGCAAGGATCTGTACAAATCAAAGATTTGTTCTTTAGTCTGTAAGATACAATTTGTAAGCTGGGACACATATTTTGCCTTTAACAAGAATGGGGCCCCACCTGCAATGTTGCCCCCCTCTGCAATTTGGATATTGTATCACTCCATATTGCGATTTTGTTAAAATTGCAATCAATTGTGCAGCCCTATCGTGGAGCTGAAATTGCACTTGTGATTTAAATGTGATTACTTGCACAGCCCTACTAGTTAGCATTTCACTTGGCAGCAGGTAGCAGGAATCCAACAGTGGAAGTCCCAATCTGTGACGTAGCTTGACAGTCGCCTGCAGCTGCACTTTTCCAGACACCACGACCATTGCCAGAGTTGAAGGTGACAGAAATATAACACCCCGAATGTTAAATCCTCGTTCATTGTGGCTTCCCTCCGGAGTTATGGAACGGTAAAGCACGTAGGCACTGGCGCGACGTTCTGGTGCATTCAAGTACACCTTGTGAGGTTATGATTCATTCAGTTGCAGATAGTGCATGTTTTCAAAATAATTGTTGGAACTGTAATGCTATTATGAAGTACTCATATTGGTACTCGGTACCTGCATATACCTTAATGTAAGCACTTGTTGGTCTGAAAGTAATTTTCAGACCAACACAGCTCACGTCATAATGATAATCAATATCATTGTGACGTGAGCATGTACCTGTAATGTGTAATTTACGGCAGTGTTTTAACAGCACACAGACTCGACCACAATGCGACTGAAACTAATGCCTAATTTTGGTGAATTTATGAAATTCAAATTAGCTATTTTGGTAACAAACAGCTCTCAGATGTAAACTTCACTACCAGTGTGATAGAAGTAACCACCTGTCCTCCCATATGTTGAGTATATGTTGCACTGTGCGTGTCGTTATATTCCTGCACTGTGTCATCTTGGTTACATTGTGCTGTTTTTTTGCCTGAGAGAGCATAATCAAGTTGTTTTTCTCCAAATTAAATCTGTAGCTAGTTTGGGCCCTGAAATACACCCTCATCCCCCTGGCAACACACACACACACACACACACACACACACACAATACCCATACAGTGGGAATTGTGGGAGGGTAAATTCTGATAGCTCCTGCAATGATGTGTGGAGCAGCAGAGTAACCAGAACCAGCTGCTCCTCTCGTCCTCTTTCTCTTCCTTCTTCTTCTCCTCCTCCTTTTCCTACTCCTCTTTATCATCATTTTTTCCTCCTCTTCCTATTTCCCTTCATATCCCTTTTCTCCCGTATTCCCGAGTGTTATTATAATTATCACTGTGCCTTTGTCTCCTTCTGTGCCGTAGTACAGCATAAACAACAGTGACAACAAAGACGATGCTAAAGAAAAAGGCGCACACACAAACTAACAGGTGCACAAGCTTATAGACACACACACACACACACGATAGATCCATACAGATATGGAGATGTAGTTAAAACACATACACAGCACATAGTCATTGCCCACACACACACTCAGCTGCTAATGATGGTTGTTCCCAGTCAAAAGGAGGAAGCAGGATTCCCTCTCTGATTGATGACTCATTGAGGAAATAGCTGTTTGTGCATCATTACTTGCTACTCTGTGTTACCGTTAAAACTAGCACATCTGCAGACGCCGACATCTGGCACAAGGACAAAAGGACACCAAATATACTGCAGCAGCACAGTACTGTACAATACTGGACTACAAATCAGTTAAATCACATCATTTCTGCAGCCCTGTGCTAAACGTGGCTGCGTTAGAATAGACAACAGGATCCTATTTGCAACAAATATTTGTGTTGCTGCACCTTTTTTATATTTGTTGTCATTGTTGATGTTAAACTGATCCTGTTACCAGTCAGTTACTGTTTTTTTGTTGTTGTTGACCTTGTTAAGTGCCTTGAGTACCTCTTTTTGTTTTGTTTTTTAAGCGCCATATAAAAAATGTAACATTAGAAAAAAACAGCAGGATTATTTTTGCAAAAGGACCTTATGCTCACAAAATGTCTACATACAGACTGTGAAGAAAAATTACAGAGCCCAGAAGAACTCGTTGAAAAAACAACAAATTGATATGCACAAAGAAAAGTAAACAACATCTTAACATACATTTAAAATATGCCAGAGGTAACCTTTGTTTAACAGGGAGATACAAGTATATCCACATATAATAGTCAAAAAGTAAAATAACACTGCGTTAAACCCAAACCGCTCATTTTAATTTAGGTTGGCTCTGGCCTAAAACTACAGCAGTTTATCTGTCTTTCTTTGCTGCAATATTCACCCACCTGTTAGCAGCCAAACTAGTATTGCTGAAACAATGTCTAATACAGCAGCAACTGTATATAAAGAGTAGCACAGTTACTAGCCTGCTGCTAACTCTTTTCCCTAACAAAAGGAAACAGCCACAACAACCTCATACTTCACGTCTTACTGTTAAAGTAACTTGACATTAAATCGAGAGCACAAATTACACATTTGTATGCGAAAAGTAACTGATTTGAGAACATTAATCACACACAAATGACAAAAAAACAGATGTGTCTGCAACCATTTTGATGATTTACATAAGTCATTTCCAAGCAAAAATACCAAACATTTGATGGTGTGTGACTCCGGCATTTGCTGCTTTTTCTTGTCTTACCTTATTGTAAATTGAATATCATCAAGTTTTTGGACTGCTGGTTAGTCATTGCTAGTGAAAATATTATTTGCAGGTGTGCTTAGTATAGATGTGTTTCTGATTTACTTCAATAGTTAAATAAATAATAACACTGCCAAAGGAATACAAATATACTGTACAGCACGGATGATTCATCTACCCTTGAAACTGTTCAACATGAAATGTTTCTGTATGGAACACACTATGTTGACATACATCTTTATTTGTCTTCTGGGACTGTTATTCCCTGAATCTGCTGTTTAGAAAAGGTGTACACCGCAGGTACGTGGTTGACCTAAATAGTTGTTGATTGTCGACTTAGAAAAAAAAAAATGTCATTGATTCCCATAAGGTTGCTCTGACTATCTCATGTCAGTAAAAATATTATTTGTACCTTTTCAACATGCGTTCGGTTCTTTTGTTTATATTCTTGTGATTAATTTTAGGTCTAAGTCGGTTCCTTCTATGTAAGTTTCTTTGGGACCTGCTTTAGTGAGGAAGGACAACAGAAATGACTTGACTTAACTGAGTCTCCTGAATGCAGGTTGAATCTTTCATGTGCAGCCACCTACCTCTGCAGTGCAATTTTAGCTTCATCAATTGAGTTAAAAGAATGAAAAGCCTAAGTTTTGCTGCATTGTATGGCCTCCTTTTCCTCTGAAGCTTGGCAGACTGCTGCTAGTTTAGGAATGTAGGGAGCTATGAAGAATTGGCTTTTTATCATTCATTCAACTCGCACAGCTTTGGACTGTCACCTTAACACAAACAAGGCAGAAACCAGTACAAATCCCAGCTAAACTACATAAACTATTTACCAAGAGCACCTGCCAGTATCTGATACCATTAAAGCCAGAAGTAAGAAAAGCATTCCTATTGTAAGTTTTGTTTTACTATATTTTAGGTTTGTATCACACACAGTGTTGAAATGGTCATTATGACTTTTCATCATTATGGAGAGGAATCATTGACACTGTGAAAATGGGCCCTTAAAGATGATACTTTATAAAATATTTAACAATGTACTAACGTTCAGTTCTATGCTATTCAAATAAATCAATTTTAATAAAGTTTATGAAATTGTGTTGTAAAGTTCAGGGGGACAGCAAGCTTACGACCAAATGGTTGCTGGTTTAATACCTGGAGGGCAGGATAAAGCATTTACTAGTCAAATGAAAACTGGGACAAGTTCAAATCTCCAGGGTTGGCCCTTGATCCACAGTGACTTAACGTAAGTAGACAGTAAGTGTTCGGTGTCGGGGACAGCTGAACATATGGCTGTGGCAAGTGATGCCTCTTATGCGCTGTTCTTTGTCCTGTTTTTTTCCATAACCTAAGAGGGAGTACTACTCAAGACCATCGGTGGGGTTGAAATGAATAGTTGTAGATGAGGTAGTGAAAGGCTCCACTTGTTCAAAAATGGCAGATGCCCTTCTGATTTTTGTTAATTTTGTTTATAAAAGTGAATTCCGAAACCTTCATCCATAGTCTGTCCAGGTAGTTTATTTTCAACTACAATGTAAGAAAGTACATTTATCAAATTAAAATGTTAAAGGGGTCTCTTGCGGTGATCGATAAAAGAGAGAAATAGACTTAACCCTTGTATGTTCTGTTTTTAAACCAAAATAACTTACAACATTCTTCACATTTAAAAAAGACTACTTCCATAGAATTTTGTTTGTTTTAGTCAATTTTTTATAGCATTTAAAAAAATATTTAAATGGTTTTAAACAGTATCCTAAATAATCGGTGACATATACCAGTCTGTGTTTCACCAAACATCCTCTGTCTATTAGCCGATTTAATTCTTAATTAGTGCTCTTTTTTCATCTAAAAGATTTGGTACAATTTCATTTAAATTATAGACATATAAATTGACCATGAATTTAATAAAAATATGTTGAAAAAAAGTGTCAAATGTTAAAAGAATTGTCAGAAGCGCCCAAAATAAGGTCATTTTAAATTTGAACAAGGTTATGGTCCATGTGAAGACAACTCGAGGGTTAACGTGCTTCCTGTCTGGGAGGAGGACATTGCCGTATGCTAGCAGTGTGGTGATGCCAAGCGATGGAGTGGACGTTCTCTCCAGATTACATGTAAATTGGATGAGATTTGACTTATATGGCTTCAGAAAATAACCCAGATGTAAAGAACTGTCAGTTCAACATACAGTATACATGGGCTGTAATGTAGCCACGTTGTGTGGTGTTAAGCTAGAGTGCACCCATCATGACACCTGGGTAGCAGGTTCCTCAGTGGGTGAGAACACTTGAAGTATCCTCCGGGGAGAACATGCCCTGGTTTACTGAGTGATGCATTTGCCTCACAGTTCGTAACAGTTTTTATGCAAAGCAGACCCACTGGCCATACCACACACTGTGGCGTTATATATGCGGCCTTATGCAAATGAGTGACCTTTCACAGAGCATTTACATCAGGGAAGGGAATTAACTTTTTGATCCATTGGTCTCTGTGTCTGGTAGATTTGTAAAATGATCATTATTTCATCAAAAGAATAGACTCCAATCCAACACTATAAAAGGCATATCCTTTTTAATAAATCCACCTTTTAGATGTCTAACAGTGTAAATAACTTGAACATTTCAATCTATTTCCCCAATCCATGTTTTTAATTTGTAAAAATGTTTTGCATTGTTCAATCAGTTGCGCAACTTTTGCAACACAAGTGTACACGGTGTTTAATTTGGTAGAATTGGATTTTAGTAATTTAAAAAAATATATAAGTGAAAATCTGTCAATTAAAAATGTAAGTTCTTGCTCCCTCTCGGTCAGTTATTATTTTAACAAATCGCCCCCTCTCTCCAAAGTTAAGTTTATAAATCATAATTCTGTCTAGCTTACCAGCTTTAAAATGTTGATTTACTGTACATGCTGCGTTCTTAAAACAAAACCCAAACCCATTAATATATTGAAAAAAAGCCTACAGCGGCCTGGTCAAAATGAATGACCGCTCCAATCTCCTACGGTAACAAGTGGTTTTTATTTGAGAACATATGATGCGTATCTAAAACTTTAAAATATTGCAAATTAGAATTGATAAAAGAAGCAGCAGTAACAGCCAACTGCTAAGATTGAGGGGGGGAAAAGCTAACTATTTGTTAGTAGTTGTGGCTTTTATTGTAGACATGGTATTTATAAAGAAAATGCAATTTGTATGCATTACAGCAGCAGTAAATAGTGGCACAAATACTAGCAGTTATACTTTGGAGAAGTGTGAGTACAATTAAGAGGGACATATCCAAATGATGCTTCCATTTTAAGGCTAGTCATTAATAATAATTTTCCAGGGTTATGACCTTTCATGTCAAAACTAATGGCTTACATTAGTTAAATTGCTTGTATGTTGCGTGACAGGGTTCATAGGTAGGGAAAATGCATAACTGATGCATATTTGACGGTACAAGATTTTGTGGGAGGGGAGACTATGTTCTTATGTGCAATCCTTAGTCAATTGTTTGAATTTGTGTATTTACAGTGTCTGCAATTAAACCAGGACTTAAAATCCAAACGCACATTCTCTCAGCAGTAGCTTGTTGTTGGGACAGCTTTTTTCTTTTTGGACTGAGTTACTGCATTTGGCAACTTAATGCAGAGGTGTCAACACACGTCTTTTCACAGCATGGCCAAGTCAGTTTTTGTCAGGGCTGCAGCTAAGATAAGTTGTATGATATTTTATTTTATGGTATGACAGTATAGATACAGGCAATATGACATGAAGGCCATATGTTCCTCCTTAAATGCCACAATTATTTATTTATATATCTTTCATATAGTTTTTCACTTAATTAACTAGTTTCAAAAATATACATTTCTTAAGGTATTGGTCTTAAATTTGGAGTCTCCAGAGCCCAAGGGACCCTCTTTAAAATAATTGTCATATTAACAGTTCTTTTCCAACCAACATCAGTGTAGTTCCATTCTTGGTTTGATATCGTCTCCTAACACAAGCCAGTATGTATGTACACAGACGTATCTGCATGAGGTTATGCATGCATATAGACAAGCTCAGCTCAATGGTGAAGCTCAGTCAGTCTGAGCTATAGGACAGAGCAATGTTGACCAGGTGAGATGGCGTGGCTGACAATGACAAGATGACATGGTGCATGCTGGGGTTTGTTGTTTGAAGAGAAGTGTGTTGGGGAGGTGTGTCTTGACATGAGGTTTGCCTCGCTGCATGCTGGCCTGCCATAGGCTGCTGACTGGTGAGCGGGGAAGTGAAGGGTTTGGGCAAAAGTATAAGGCACTAGGACCCAGCGGTTAGCGTGTGAGTAGGCAGGCAGAGTGGGGCTGAGTCACTGCATGTGTCTGAGAGGCAGTCAGAAACAGAGCAGAGCTAAGGGAGTAGAGGTGGTCTCACACTCATCAACACAGGATAACACAACCATGATGGGTTGACTTGGGGGGGGGGTTGGCTGTTGGAGAGAGGAAGTGTGCATTCCCCACCACTTGCTCAGCCATGGAGACCAACAAAGTTCTACATTTTGTGCCTTCGGGTAAGTGGATCAAAGCTCTCAGGGCTTCTCCTCAGCTGTGCACGACAGCGTTCGCTGGGAGAACCTTGGGGTTCCCTACCTAGTGAAACCTAAGAACCCCCTGTGCAAAACAACGTGCAGCCCACCTCCACTTCCACTCTGAGGGACGGCAGATGTTTGGATGTGCATGTGTTCTACTGTACCGACTTTTTTTGGTGTTTTCTCTTTTTGTGTACTTAGGAATGATGTGGCAATGTTCTGTTTGTTACAGAAATCCTGTTTCTATTTTATTATCAGGCGAGGTTGGGTTGAAGAAGCCCTGTTGTGCTTACAGAAATACAGATGTTTTTTTTTTGTTTTTTTTTCTGTAATAGTACGCATTTGCCTTGTTTTTTTCTTTTCTTCTTCATGTTTATGTCTGGTATGCGACACAACAGGTTTTAGCGTCAGATTTCCTCAGTTTAGGAACTGAACCTTTAGAAATGACTGTATTGCAAACCCACCAAGAGAAAGACGGTGTACCTGCCGAGCAGAGACAGCTGGAATGCAGAGCTCGAAATGCACTTTTTTATGTGCTGCGCTGACGGGGCTTGTGCAAGCGCGCTCGCTAGACAGAGAGGGATGGACACCGCACAAGAAGCAGTGTGTGTGAATGTGCATATATATATATATATATATATATATATCTCTGTGAATAATATGAGTGTATTATTTCTGTGCGTGAGAATCTGAGCGGGAAAATATATGTAGCCTACAACATATTTGTGTGAGAGAGAGAGACAGATTAGTGTTGGTGACAGCCACAGCAGAGCAGCATGTTGTACCCTCACTGAAAGTCCTCGGAGAGACCAGAGCCCATTTGGAGGTGTGATGTGGCTGCCTCCTCAATTTCATTTTGTCTAGGGAGGAACAGTGGGATGCTGTGCGTGCGTGCGTGCGTGCGTTTGTGCGTGCGTGCGTGCATGTGAGATGGAGACGATATATTTGATAATGCAAGTGCATGGATATTATGAGTGTGCGTGTGAGAGCGTCATGCACTGTGCACACTAACTACATCTCGGCCGTGCGTGTCGGCCGTGATGGACACTGCTGTGGCTCGTCCTCTGAGGAGTAATTTGCATTCATTTGCTTAGTGCTGATTAAAGGCGGAGAGGGCAGCTTGGATCCTTGCAGCAGAACAATTTTGTTCTGCGAACAGAAGTCTATTCAAAAGGTTTGTTACCAATTACAGGAGAGGTTGAGGTTAGAAAAGAGTTGAAATATCTGATTGTGTCCAATGTCTTATCCACCTAATTACAATCAATGTTAATGTCCCCTTGGCTTTAAGTAGGCATTTTAACAATTCACTGGCCAGTAGAACCAAATCACCAAAACATATCTGCAGGAATTTGATGGAGTTATTGATCACCACCAGTGACTCAACAATTACTTTGCCAGATTAGATTTCTTCCCAAACTCACTGTACCACCATCTGGATTTTCAAATAAAAGCAGCATGCTTAACAGGAACGTGTTGTCCATCAGAATGTTCCCCCATACATGTTACACCAAATGTTTGTGTGTCATCTATAAACATTGGCAAGCCCTTATTGTAGCATATTGCAAGTAAATCTCCACATGGTGTCATTGTCGGTGACAACCTGCTGACAGGTAAAGGAGCAGCTGTCGCTGTGGGAGGAGGTCAGGAGATTGGGGATTCACTTTATGGAGTTGTAAATTACCACAGAGCTTCACCATGGGTTTACACATTGTAGTCATGCTGCAGTGAGCCTGACCACGTGTAGCTTGATGAACCTTTTCAGATTTAGTTTGGTTGCTCTCACAATGGAGCAAACACAGCTTGTAACAATGCAGAGGGGAACCGTGTTTACAGACTGCTTCAACTGCGACATGTATGTCGCTGACGATAAAGTGTTTCCTATAATGCTTTCCCTTGGACTGTTGTGCTTGATTCATTACTTAATCTGGGAAAAAACTGGGGGAAAACTTCAAAATGGGAATGGGCAATCATTTTCTATATAGTTTAATAGTGGCAGTGGAATCTACAGAATTCAGTAATCCATAGAGATTTTTTAAAGTAAATTGAGTTAAAAACAAAAAGGAGTTGAAGTTCTTGTTTTTTATATATATTAATACGTTAATACCGCGTTAACTCATTAATTAACGCGTAATTTCTTTATCGCGCGTTAACGCAGTTTTTATTATTTCTTTATTACTGTAAAAGTTTGTTGCTTTGTAAATACTGCAAAGTTGAATTTTCTTATCACCGGAGTACTTCCAGTCTGAAATATCACCTTGACAGTTGATACCAGCAAATCCTGGGCGCGAGGCTTCGGCAGACTACGTTAGATGCAGCGTGTGGTTAAGTTTAGATAAACAAAGGAAGGAGACGCTAACAAATACCATAGCAACGTGGACCGCTGCAGACTGCCCAGTAGGGGACATCGGTCTGAGAATCGCAACAATGACGGCAGGTATGAGATTCCCTCAAGACGCACCATCACAAGAAGAATACACGAGTTGTATGAAAAGGAGAGGACTGCAAAAGCGACCACGCTACAACATGTGCGCGCGGGACACTTTATTGAAGTTGCACAGCAGTGGAATGTGTCAAATAAAGTCCCCGCAGTTAGCCCAGATATTACGAATAGATACGAAATCTGATCGCTGCTGCGAGCCTTCTGCCTTCTGATTATGTCCCCTGCTTTACCCACGTTCTCCGGTGTCCCTCAGTGTCCTTGCTTTACAGCGCGTTGGACAGTGTCCCTCAGTGTCTCTGCTTAACGGCACGTTTGACAGTGTCTTTGCGAAGTGCAGAAAAGTTGTGGGGCACTCTAAACCCAGTCCAGCAAGGGCGTCAGAGTTACAGCAACAACAGATGAACGTGTTCATAAGAAGGAGTCGCTTAGCAACATGTTCTGGACATGATGAATACATTATGTTAAAGTTGTTATGTACACTAAATATTTTCTTTAACTGCTACTATACTACACTATATACACTAGTTTTGAATTCATTATTTCATTTTGCGATTAATCGCGATTAATCAGGGAAATTATGCGATTAATCGCGATTAAAAATTGTAATCGCTGCCCAGCTCTTTTATTTATGTGTGTGTGTGTGTATATATATATATATATATGCCAAATTATTTTAGGGCTGTAACGATTAATTTTCATTATTGATTAATCAGCCGATGATTTTCCTCAATTGATTTATTAATTGTTTAGTCAATAAAATGTCAGATAGTTGTGAAAAGTTCCCATCACTATGTCCTTACAGCTCAAGGTGACTTTTGTCTAACAAAACCCCTAAACACATTCAGTCTACTATCACTTAAGAAAAAATATGGCATTTTTTCTCAACATGTGACTTAAATAATTAACCAATTATCCAACTGGTTGTCCATCAATACTTTGTTCATCTACTAGTTCAAATTCCTTTGCAGTGACATTTTTCAGGAATCCATTCTTGCTACAACGTTTTTATTGAAAAGATCCAGTTCTGCAAAAAAACATTTATTATAGTATCTGTAAATTGAGCCACTTAATCCAAATCCACATTTCTGCTGTCTTTTTCAAACACTGATTAAATATCATAATCACAACATAAAACCGAAATCTCCCGGAGTGATGCCAGCAGGGTGTCAGTCTTCAGGAGTGACAGGCAGCCTGGTAATCAGTGTTGCAGCCTTGACCTGCAGAGCCACAAAATATTAGCATGGAAGACACATACTGGCTGGGTGAATTAGTAGTTTGACCATGTGGAGGTGTGTGTAAGTGAAGATAGATGACGTGTGTGTGTGTGTGTGTGTGTGTGTGTGTGCGTGTGTGTGTGAGCGTGTGCGTGCGTGCATGTGCTTGCTGTAGATGTGACAGGGATTTCTGATCAGTATTCACTACTGGCAACAGATCTCAGAGGCTGTAGCCTCGGAGCATAGCCATCTGGGCAGAGGAGAAGCACACATCGACACATACACAAATTATTATACAGTAACACACGCACACATACAAATACACACCAGCACTGAAATATCAGGAAAACATGTCCACCCAAGACACGATAAGACAGCCACAAACGCACAAGTGTATTCACACATAAGCATTTTTTCACACACACACACACACAAACCGACTGTGTTACAGATATTGTCCGTACACACTGTCAGTAATTATATACACAATTCATATCTACATAATATGTTGGTTTACCCACACACTCACACAGGCACATGGGCACACATACACACAAAACGATTATGTAGACACTCATCATTCACAGTTCAAGAAACACAGAATGAGAAAGACCTCCCATTCAATTTTTTGTTTTGTTTTTTTCCATTCTCCTTCTCCCACGCGCACATTTACATGCATACACACGGTTTTTTCCAAATATTTAACCCCCCTACACACACACACACACACACACACACACACACACACCAACAAAAGAAAAGATTTGTTCAAAAGTGTAGAGCAATGCTTAGGTAATAAATGACTGTGAGTTTACAGAGGGATACTGTGTGGCATGAGTAAGCACTGATAATTTACTGTATAGTGAGTTTATGACCCCCCCCCCCCCCCCCCACCTTATGTTAAGGGTGTCTGGTTTGTGTGTGGATTGTATCACGTATAGTAAGTGTCCACTGTCGAGCGTCATTTCCACGCTTCCCATTCTTTGTCTATGCGAACAGCCGTGCAACGCGTTCTCGTAGTGTCGCGGGGACTTTGGAGAAGCCGGGCGTTGGGTCGCCCGCTCCTCATACGCAACACTGTTGCACGTGTCTTAGAGGAAGTGTAGCCGCACAGCGACTGCTTTCGGCTCCCTGGAGTATATTGTATTGCTGTGAACGCTGTCTGCGTGGAGGTTTGAAAAGTGTAACCGCACTTCGGCTATCTATCGGCATTGCTTAATCGGTATTGTTGGCACTTGTGGTGACTTAAACAAGCTGCAAAGGTGAAGTTTTCTATCAAACATGCAGAAGAGATGACAGAGGAGACGACAGAGACAATAGAGGAGACGCCAGAGAAGAGGACGTGAAGCTCACACTTAAGTACTAAACTCTGGCACCGATGAATTTTAACGTGAATCGGTACTGTGTAGTACCAAAATAATTTGGTCGGTACCCTAAAAAGTAGCAAGTTTGGTTATACTACTGCTACCAATGGTGGTATAAATGACGAGGACTTCACCCATAATATTTTCACCCATAATACTGCAGTTTGATTCATGAACTGTAGTCAATATTGGACAACCACATTTAAGTCGTCTAAAATATATTTGTAGCCTTTGTAGAGAATCAGGATGGTAAGAATACAAATAATTTGGGCTCTTTCTTCATGCAAGCAAACAGTTTAAAGTGCAGTTCTGCATTGGTAGAGCTACATTTTCCCATGATGCAGTTCCTCCTCCGTATTTTTCTTTGGTAATGCAGCTGTATTTTGAGGCATTTTTTGGGGCTCATTGTGCACAGTGCACCTATGCTCTGTCCTAGTGTTTATTTTGTCACCTATTATTAGTCTTAGTCGTGTGCCAAATGTCCTTGTTAGTTTTAGTCATATATTCATTCACATATCTTTTTTTTTGGTCAAGTTATAGTTACTAAAAGTCTCGTCATTTTAGTCTAGTTTTAGTCAAAAGAGAACTCGGGGATCTTAGTCTAGTTTTAGTCAAAACTTTTTAGTCATTTTTTAAAATAAATCTTATTTTTTTAGGATTATTTTTTGGGCCTTTTCCCTTTTATTTCAGTGAAAGTGGATAGACATTAAAGAGGGAGAGAGATGGGGAAGACACGCAGCAAAGGCGCTCCAAATGGCCACTGCACTTCTATCTCATGATGAAAAAGTAGACGATTGTAGACGAAAATTAAGAGAGATTTTATCTTTGTTTGAATTTTATGCAAAACATTTTAGTCTTGTCTTTTTTTTTATCAACAATAATGCATGTTAATTTAGTCTTAGTCAGCAGTTTTGGACATTGGTGCATTCTCGTCATTGTCTTGTCTTCGTCATTAGAAAAATGGAGTAATGCACGCTAGGGTTGGGCAAGGTCTACCGAGTTGGCATATGAGGGGGGGGGGGGGCGAACCAATCTGTGCCTCATTAATGATAGGATACAGCAGAATTGTTACTTTCTAAGCTGACAATAAATGCCTTTAGCGCTGCCCCAAACCCGTCCCCTGGTGTCGGTGTGGACTGTGTGGATGGGGGACACACACTTGTCATTTGTTGATGCAGCGTGGGGAGAAATTAAGAGTGCATGGTTTGATGCATTGGATCTCCCCGCTGATGCAAACACTGCAGAAGCATTGTCACTTATTAATAAGATTCCATTGAGGCGTTAATCAAGATCATGGTCTGTATTTGAGCTGCAGAGATTCATCAGCTACTCGAGCAAAAAGAGACAAACTTTAGCTAGATCCAGTTTCTTAAATGTGAGGATTTTATACTTAATATACTAAACTATGCTTTTCGTCCCAGTTCCCGGACAAAACGAGGCGTTTAAAGATGTCACCCTGGGCTGTGGTCTCATCTACTTTTTCCTATTTTAATTCATTTAAATTTTAAAGGCAAAAAGATAAATCAAGTAATTGAAAATAATGTGCAGATTAATTGATACTAAAAAACAGTTGTAAGCCCTAGTCTTCAAACCATGCAGCCGAGAATATCGCGTCATTGAGTCAAGACTACAGTCAAAACTTGAGGTTAAAGGTTTTTAATTAATTTCTTCCTCTGTGTTATTACAGAAGGGCTCAGGTTTGTGAGTTCCACCACTTTTTTCAACAAAAGAAGCAAACCGATTGAAACTGATTTTCAGTTGGATTTTAGGTAACCCCTTTTCCAGAAGTTTAATTAATTTTCATTTCAATAAGTACGCCACAGTGCATACAGGATATTAAACATAGTCCTAAAAAGATAGTTTGTAAATGTTTTAAGTAGGCCAATAGAGAGATTGGAAGAAACATTTATTTAATTAGTGTTTTTTTGTACAATCCTTTTATTTTTTCAA
Organism: Etheostoma cragini; assembly: GCF_013103735.1. NCBI lineage: Eukaryota > Metazoa > Chordata > Actinopteri > Perciformes > Percidae > Etheostoma > Etheostoma cragini. The sequence goes on along the minus strand of NC_048426.1, from coordinate 1,339,946 downwards.
ACATTTATTTAATGAAACACTGATGAATTATTGGATCTTTTTGTAATAGAATTTTTTTTTTCAATTGAAGTTCATTATTATAAGGCAAATAAGCATGATTATGGACAGCAGCTGAATACTTTAATAAGTTGTTTTGTGTTTTTTTATTACCATTTCAAATTAGTATTACTAGAGTAACACACTTTTTGACAGTTATGTGTTCATCTTGTTCTAATTGAATGAATAGTTCTAAAAGCGGGTTAAGACCAAGAATAAAATCACCAAGCAATTCATATTCAAGGATAAGACTAATTTCTGCCCTAAATGGATGTATTTCCAAATGTCCGAGGACCTCCTTAAGCAGAGAGATGTTCATGTACTAACACAAGCTGTGCTGTGTTCCCTTCAACAACCAAATCAGTCACAAAACTCAAATATTACTGAGGAGCCCAAACTAAACTCTAGCCGGTTTGATAATTACAAACTAATGTGGAATGTACACGCTATTTAAGTAGCCTATCCCTATCAGCCCTGTAGTTCCAACATGGTAGTTAACTTGTTACTTTTGCAAACCTTTTAACTCCACATGTCTTACCGGCTTTATGCTCCAGATGCAGATGTATAAAAAGCATCTGTTATTGGGAGTATGGAAGCAAAACTCTGTCTTCTTTTTTTAACGATCAGAAAAAGGGGTTTAAATACTAACATGCTGCATCCTAGAAGCACAACCAGTCATTATAAATCAAGTTAGACTGAATCCAGCAACACCACTGCAGTTATTTTTAAAACTGATTTACAACGGCAAAAAGTTTCACGATCTTTGGAAATAATTGGGAAGTTCTTTTTTTTTTTTTATTCACAAAAGTGGATGTGAAGCACTGTTTTTTCTTTTTCTTGGTTGCTTTGTTTTTAGCAGCAGATTACACGTTTGAACTTATGAGTATTTAAGCGTTTTTTTAGTGGGGGAAAGTCAAAAATGAGAAACTGATGTCGGCGACCTTTTATTGTGGATTTGATCCATTTCCATTTGACTTCACAAAGATGTCATGTCGTAAGCTGATTCAAAATACGATCAATGCTTTTAACCCAGAAATAAAGCAGATTGTCGGCTGCCATTGTCTCTAGATTTAAAGAAGAGGATCATTCACTGAGATACGAAAGCAGGAATAAATGCACACAGACGTGGAACTAATCTCTTACACGGCATTTGCACGGACATAAAAATGATGATAATGGTGGCTGGGTTGGCTCGGTGGGTAGAGCAGGCGCACATACACTTTAAGGCTTATACCTCGACTTTCTTACCTAGCTGTCCTGTCGAATAAAGGCAGAAAAGCTAAAAAAAGAGTGTCCAGAATTCCCTGTAACGTAATCCCATATGTACAGGTCCTATCGCCTGACCAATCAGCTATCCTAACCTTAACCACTCAAGGTCAAATGCCTAACCCCAACCAATCGCCTATCCTAACCAATAAAAAAAGCCTATGTTGTCGGAACAATGGGATGTTGAAGCAGAAGGTTTATTTTTTCCAAACAAAGGGGCGTCAGACTAGTGGGCTGTAGGACCAAGGGGAATTTTTCGGTTTATTGAGAGGTCGGAACAATGGAGCGTCGGCCAAACGGGCAGTCCCCATAGTTTACCGCTACCCTGTAGCATGTACACATCCATTCACTGCAGATTAAAGCTTATGCACAGGTTACAGCACAGGAAGCAGTACTGCGCACAGGAGTGTGTGTTTCACTTCCTCTTTAATATTGCTCTAGTATGGTCTACCAAGGCTGCAAAGCGCTACCAACACAGAACAATTTGTACTGTGCTGGGTGCTTTATCCTTTGCAGTGAATTTAATTTAAAACCAACAAACAGAACACGACAGAGTGGTAGACATTGTGCTCTGCTGCTCCCCCTCCTCTTGATATATACACCTCTCTTTATTCCCCCCCCCCCCCCCCCCCCCCCCCCCCCCCCCCCCCCCCCCCCCCCCCACACACACACACACACACACACACACACACAGTTCTTATTCTGAAGATGCCCCTGTCAATTAATTCCCAAACCTTGATTCTAATTGTCCTTTTCCATGTGCCAAAATGTCAACGTGGTAAATAGACTGAGGGTGTCACCACACACATTTTATTAAAATCTCACTGACACATGTGCCTTATGTATGACCCATGTTATTTAAATAAAATGCATTCTGAACTGCATAATCAAGTTTCACTGTCTTGTACGATGAGTCGGGCACACATTTTCTCCTTCCCCCTCAGACTGACGTTATGTTATGTGAGGTTTTTCATACAACTGTTAAATGTGGAGTTTGCATCCATGGCATGTATGGTCCTTTTCCATAAGAGATGTTTTGCATGGTTCCTTCACTCTGTCTGATGTGCTTTTTGTCCTTGTCGCATGCTGTAATGGTGCAATTGACATCACCCATACGCTGCAGCACCATCCATATCTCAGCACGTTTAGTGCACTGTTTGGTAATATAATATCTGTAGTTAGGGTCTGTCTGAGTATGATGGTATTGTACAATAAATGTTAAGCAGTGTGACGCTGTAGGTAGCACTGGCAGAGGGACACATTTTGATTGTTCACGCTGACTGACATACAAGGACACAAAGATCTACAGCTACAGTGTAAAGAGAAGGCACAAGACACAGAATAGACAGACTACACAAACCTTTGTACACCCAGTGTCGGGTGGAGGATTAAACAAGACGGCTAGCAGTGAGACATACTATCTAGGATGACAAGCTGGGAAACAGTAGCCAAGGTTGCTTTATTTAAATTCTGTCAGTATGGTGCAGGATACGACTGACAGCAACTGACACTGCTAAGGTTAGTGGTTTGATTCTTAACCAGGGCCTCGCTTTGTAAAAAGGTATGAATACTCAGCTGACAGTCTCATTTGATTAAAACCGCCATCAAAATGTAATATTAATTCTTGTTTAAAATGTCGCATCCGCCGTAAGCTAAAAATTATTCCAAATTGCTTATTTCCACTTATTTAATAAACACAGTATGTACTTAAAAAGATCTCACACGAGGTGGAAACAGACAGGCCCACAGATATACAGTAGACTAGAGTTTGTGCCGGCATTTTCTCTCCCACTGCCTCAGATCGATTCTGTTTTGAAACTGGGTCTGTGTAGTTCCGTGGGGGGGACACCACAAATGAAAAGAAGCAAGAAATGCTAGCGGATGGCGGGCAGGCTAGAGCAGCATACAGTAGAAGGCTGTGTGCACAACACCAGACTTGAAAGGGAGATGGTGGCCTGGCTTTAATTGAGGCAGAGGAAGAGGAGAATGTGCAAGCAATTAGCAGGAATCCCTAAGCACTGCAACCCCCCCACCCCCTATGAAAATTGAGGCAGCCAATTTCTTCGGTGAGCAGTTGGCGGTGTGTGTGTATTTTAAATACACCCTCACTCACTCCCTAGCTCATTCACTGTCTGGCTTGTTCACTATGAACACAAACAGACAGAAGTGCATCCTTGCTGTAGCACCTGAGCACAATCCCATACCTGTTTGAGACTGTTAGAGACAGAAAAAACAGGAGAAAAGGCAGAAGAGAGGAATCCGAATTGAGGGGAAAGATTTATATAGACATTGGGAGGAACGACGGGAAAAATGAGGGTAGGAAAACACTGAAGCACCAGTAGAGGAGGGCTTTAAATTGGAGCATGCTCTAACCTCAGTCACGATGCCTCGTCTCGCTGTGCTGCAGACGGGGCCGTATTCATCTGTGAACTGGCAGTAGCCAGCTCACTATAACTATCAATCCCTCTCAGGTGAAAGGACCAGAGGATTACTGCACAGCTTTTCAGTCCACAGACCTCACACCAACTGACTCTTAGGAGAAAAAACAAACTGGGGAACCGGAATGCTGCAGTATTTTTTTTCAGAAATGTAAATATCCAATGAGACGATTATTTAAAATGAATTATATTGATACAAATTCTGGAGTGTTCTTGTTTGTTCTTTGGTTGAGGTCACATAACCATCTGGTTGTCACAGTATGAAATATTCTTGTATTAGCTTTGACATAACTAAAAATAATGAAACCAAATTTGCTGTCTTGTGGGCGCCCGGATGGCTGCTTTGGTAGAGCGGGCGCCCATGTGTGGAGGTTTGCTCCTCGACGCAGCGGGTCCGACTCTGACCTGTGGCACTTTGTCATTCCCCAATCTCTCCCCTTTTTACAGTGGGGCTCAAAAGTTTGGGTACCCCAGCTAAAGATTTGAACTAATGTGCGTAAAGAAGCCAAGAAAAGATGGAAAAAATCTCCAAAAGGAATCAAATGACAGATTAGAAATTTGTATAATATGTTACAAAAAGTTAGATTTTATTTCCATCATTTACACTTTTAAAATAACAGAAAACTAAAAAATTGCATCTACAAAAGTTTGGGCACCCTGCAGAGTTTCTAGGATGCACCACCCTGTTTGGAAAGCTGAGACCTGACCGTTTCATGTATTGTTCTCAATCATTGTCTGGGAAGACCAGGAGAGGTCAGTCTTAAGGTTTGAAATGCCCAGACTCATCTGACCTTGCCCCAACAATCAGCACCATGGCTTCTTCTAAGCACTTGTCTAGAAAACTGAAACTGAAAATAGTTGACCCTCACAAAGCAGGAGAAGGCTATAAGAAGATAGCAAAGGGTTTTCAGATGCCAATATCCTCTGTTTGGAATGTAATAAGAAATGGCCGTCATCAGGAACAGTGGAAGTTAAAGCAAGATCTGGAAGACCAAGAACAATATCAGAACAGAACAGCTCGCAGGATTGTGAGAAAAGCAAGTCCAAACCCACGTTTGACTGCACCATCCATCCAGAAAGACCTGGCAGACACTAGAGTTGTGGTACACCATTCCACTGCAAAGAAGTACTTGTACAAACATGGTCTTCATGGAAAAGTCATCCAAAGAAAACCTCTTCTACGTCCTCACCACAAAATCAGCAGTTGAAATTTGCAAATGAACATATACACAAGCATGGTGCATTGTGGAAACAAGTTTGGACCGATGAGGTTAAAATAGATTTTTTTGGCCGCAATGAGCAAAGGTACGCTTGGAGAAGAAAGGACACCGAATTTAATGAAAAGAACCTATCAAACTGTTAAGCATGAGGTTGGATCAGTCATGCTTTGGGGTTGTATTGCAGCCAGTGGCACAGTGAACATTTCACGAGTAGAAAAAAAAAAAATGGATTCAATAAGATTTCAGCAAATTTTGGATGCTTACTTGATGCCATCTGTGAAAAAGCTGAAGTTAAAGAGAGGATGGCTTCTACGAATGGATAATGATCCTAAACACACCTCAAAATCCCCGATGGATTACATCAAGAGTCGTTACCTGAAGGTTTTGCCATGGCCTTCACAATCTCCTGACCTCAACATAATTGAATCTAATGGATAGACCTTAAAAGAGCACTGCGTGACAGAGAGCCCAGAAATCTCAAAGAACTGGAAGACTTTTGAAAGGAAGAATGGACGAAGATACCGCAAACAAGAATTGAAAGACTCTTGGCTGACTACAGGAAGCGTTTCCAAGCTGTGATACTTTCCAAAGACGAAAGCAGGGTAATCAAACTTTTGCAGACGCCATTTTTTTGTTTTCTGTCATTTTGAAAGTGTAAATGGAAATAAAATCTAACTTTTTTGTGACATGTTAAACAGATGTCTAATCGGTCATTTTATGCATCTCTTCTTGGCTTCTTTATATACATTAATACCCAATAATAATGCCCAAAAAATTATCTTATTCGGTTTGTGAAAAAAAATGCATTATGATACTTTTACATTTATTTTAAACAGACCGTTGTGCAAGTGTCAAAGACAGGTACGATTCTCTTGCTGGGAACTAAGGTAGCATTTTGCTCATGGCAACTTTGGTAAACTATTTTCATTATAAATATAAGGAACATTTAATCACTTCTGTATTACACTTAAACACTAAACCAAAACTTTCCCAAAAGGCAACAGGTCACAAGAGGCAATAAAACTGAAAAGCATCTCTTTTGCAACGATGTTAAATACCAATATACATAAAATAAAACAAAAATTGTGAACAAACATTGTGCAGCCCTAACACACACACACACACACACACACACACAGCCAGCCACAGTCCACATGCTTGCCAGACAGCTCGGTCTTAGCCAGCCTCATGGTCAGGGCTCTGCTGTGACATCAGCCACGTCAGGCACCAGCCGGGGGATACAGCTGTCTGTTGCAGAGCCAACAGCTCTTCCCTTAATCAAACAAAGTCATACATTTTTCTCTAACATTTTAGAAAAGAAGCTCAACCAGTATGTCTTTTGCGGATGTAAATATGTAATGAGAGCAAGCAAACATTTTCAACATCAGTGCAGCAAGGTAATGAAAACTAGTGCTAGCAGAATGGAGAAGGTTTTCAATTAAAATTTGAGATATTGTCATTTTGAGTTTTAATTATTCTTAGTCACTTGTCAAAATATGGAGTTAAAAGCCTAAATTTCTCTACATTTCCTTGTCAACAATGTAAGTGTTCCTCTCTGAAAACACGGGCTAAAGCTTGCTGCACAAGTGGTTCATTATGCTCTCGAGTTTGAATAAGGTTCCAAGGGAACTCAACGTGACTACGTACACACCAAGGGTCGTATAAGTTGACTTCCTGTTATGACTCACAGTTCTTCAAGTTCTTTCGATAAAAGCATCCACCAAACAATGTGGAGTTTACCTTAGTTGACCAGCTGCACAACAGGGGAGGCTTGTTCAACTTAGTGGAATTTTCTACGGACTTAATGTGCAAAAAAACATTGATAACCTACAGATAATATTGAAGTTATCAAATACATTGTTAAATGACTGCGGTACATAACCTGTTAATAAAGACATATTGATCCTATCTAGTAATGAAGTGGTAAGCACGGGTAACGCTTCTTTAAGTAGCCTTGTTGGGATGGGGTCTAAGAGACAGGTAGATGGCTTAGCTGAAGATACCTTTTAACATTAATTGTTGGAGGTCTATAGGATACAAGTCTAAGTACTGGATATGTCAGGTTTTGTCTGTTTTTTTTTTAGTGTTACTGCGTTTAAAGGTGAACCGTTAGAAGTTGAGGGGAAAAGGTGATGAATTTTATCTCTAATTGTCATAATTTTATCATTAAAGAAGCTCATGAAGTGAAGTCCCTACTCAGAGCTATAGGAATAGATGGCTCAATAGAGCTGGGACTATCAGTCAGCCTGGCTGCAGTGCTGAAAAGAAACCTTGGGTTGTTCTTATTTTCTTCAATAAGTGATGAGTAATAGTCTAATCTGCCATTTCTGAGGGCCCTCCTGTATGCTTTCTGACTGTCTTGCCAATCTTAATGAGATTCTTCCAGTTTGGTGGAACACCATTTACTTTCAAGTTTTCGTGAGGTATGTTTTAATTTGCGAGTTTCCAGGTTATACCAAGGTGCTAGTTTCCTTTTCTTCCTTATCAGAGCAGAATACCCAGGGCTCAGTTTACACCTATCACCATTTCTAGCCACTGGGAGTTCATATGCAGGCTGGGGAAAATTATATTAACGTTAAAAATCTGAAATTGGTTGGTCTGTCTTACTTTTTAGCTGCTTTAGTTTCACTTTGGTATGAATATACATCACAGTCTGAAAAGTAGGGAAACTGTAGGAAGGCTTTTGATGACAGGATGGTACTGACAAATGAGTGGCAAAAACCAGTGAAAGTGCTAGCCTGTGAATATGACGAGAGACTAGGAAAGACTTTCCTGGTTGAGCAAACATATCACCAAAACCAGATTTGGCTTGGAACTACTCCCTACTAATGTCGTTGGCTTTTAACAGCTCTATGGCTGCACCACAGCACAAATACGGGGTGGCTTCCCAACTGAGCATTCATTCCATCCCTTTTTTTTGTGTGCTTATCAGCGACAAGATTGTAGTAAAATCCCTTCTACTTGGTGGATCACCAAAGGCTTTCTGTGGCGAGCGTAATATGGATTTGTCCTCACCTGAATATGGAAAGGATGAGATCTCAGTTCCAATCAGTTAAAGTCACATTCCTTCCTTAGAGATAGAATCATGATCTGACACGGTTGGGAGTAGCTTGGAGTCGAGTAGTCGAGTATCGCCTAACAACAAGTGAAGGCAGAGGTTTAGGTGTACCCATAACTGTCTCTATTGGTAGTGAGCCGTAAACTGGAAGCCCACATTCACACATTTACAACACTATTTATTTGACCCCTGGGGAGTTTGATGTAGGGCTGTAAGCAGGGTGCATACCTTAGGGGAGAAAAAAAAGATTAATGGCATTATTTGTGTTTATTTTGGGGATGGGGGTATCTCTAAAACATTGACGAAACCCATGCATTTCTGTTTTCCGTATCTTCATCATAGGGCTGGGCGATAAAATGATATGGAAACGGGTTTGTGATCAAATTCAGGTCGATAATGTTGATAAGCTTTGGATATATTTACCCAACACCACCAGTGTCTGACTTATTAAATTGCTGGGCCCATTTCTTGTTATGAGCATTTTTGTGTTGCCAGTGTCGTGTGAAAGTGTGTTCCCCCTGTCTAATAGTGTTTCCCTCATGTTAAAATATGTAGCATCCCCATCCATAGTTAACTTTAGGGGGAATCTCATAACGATGGGGGAAATGTCTTTGTCAGCAAAAGTGGAGCCAAGGGCAACAAACGGGATGGTGGACACCAACTTGAGCTATCGTTATCCTCTCAAGTTGGAGACGTTGATGGTTTGGCTGTCACAAAAGCAGCAGGACCACACAGCCGGGAAGTTAAAGGTTGTGCCATTACGTTAGTTGGTCGGCTGTTAACAGCATTAGCATTAGCCGTGCTGTAGCTGCTGTACCAAAACAACAATTGATCATGTAGTCTTTATGGGGCGCAGCCCATTGCCCCATATGAAAAACATTCAAAAGAAGCAAAAATATTGCTAGTGCAATTTCTTATTTGAAAAGCAAAAGATACTTGTCTGCAACCATTTGAGATGCTTTTTTGGCAGAAGATTACATTTCATATGCTGCTTTCAAGTAGTTTTAGGTTGTTTACAAAGCAAAAGAAATTTGAACATTATTTAGTTTAGTTAAGACACAAAAACAAACCAAAAATAATTGTTAGACGACTTTGCACAAGGAACACAAGGCTACTCTTAGTTTTCTATCTCATGATGTGACTTTATAATGTGAGATCTCAACAAAAACATTGCACTGAATATTGTAATGGCATGTTTTAATTGTATATCTCATTCAAACTATATTCTAAAGTGTAATAAACCTCTGATTGCTTCAGGCAAAAAAAATGATCAGAATCGGCTTTATTTGCCAGGTATGAGGACACATACAAGGAATTTTTCTTTGGAGCATCGTTACTCACACTGTGCTTACACATACAAAACAACCTAAACAAAATATACACACTAATATATACACAATATACACACACTCTAAACAGAAATAATATAGAGGCATGAGTGCAATGAAGAGTTCAAAAAAATGATTTAAATGTGGAGCATAGTGCAAAGGAAACTGGGATAAATAGTCTTATGTAAATTATAAAATGATATCATAAATTGTGATAACTTTTAACCAGCAATAGTTCATAATGGATCATGCATAGAATTAGGCTGTTATGGATGCATGAGTGTGATTTGCAGTGCTCTTAGTATATTGTGCCCTGCTGGTGTTGATTCCCACTCATGGATATTACAGTATTAAAGTATTTTGGTTTTAATAAGTTCATCTTTTGGTCTTGATAATCAGTTTAGTTTGGACTTCCTCTCTCTTCTAAATCAAACCTTAAGCAACATTGCCAAACCTCTTTCTAAAAGATATGTACGTGACTAGTAACGGGTTGAATTTGCGATGAACCTAAATTGATGAAAGGCATACATGCATTAGGAAAATGTTTTCAGTGTGGATCCGACTGGAGATAGCAAAATGCATAGACGTGCCTTCTTTAACTTTGGGCTCCAGTATACCCCTGAGCCTTTTGGGAAATACCTTGCCAACGCATACTGTAAATTGCCGTTCACAACGTGTGTGTTATTAGCATGCCGACTGAAGCTTAAAAAAAAAATCCTTGGGAATTTAAAGGATAAATAAAGGCCAAATGTAGGCCTGCTGTATAAAATGTGTAAATATGAAAACGGCCCAGCCCAGACCAGAGCATTGGGAGAAATTCCCTGACAACAACCACAGCTCCAGAGAGGGCGGGTGCCAAGAGAGCCTGTGGGCACAATTAGCCAGCAAAAGGCCGGGCCTCGTCTTCAGTGCTGGTCGAGCCCCTGGTAGATTCCCCTACAAACGCAGCAGGGGCACCTTTTAATCTCTTGCCCTCTTCACTTCAGACTCTCAGCCTCACCTCTCCCTTAAATTCCAGGCTTTTTCCTTCCTGGGGTTTCTTGGCATCTGTTGTGCATGTACCTGCAGCACACTAACCTGCACTAGATCAGCCTGCGCAGGGAGGAAGGTTGGCTCAGTTTCAACCTGGCTGGTTTATGTACAGTACACACCAAGGGTCATATAAGTTGACTTCCTGTTGTCTTGGAGCATTTAAATACACATCAAAACATGCTTTTCGCGATGCAATTAAGCCAAAAGTCTGTAGTGGTTTAGAGTAATGAGTGAGTGTAACCAATAAAGTCATCCTCCACTGCTTGTAGAATGTACAAGTCCCTTGCCTTTCAGATGATTTAAATAGCCTAAGCCATCAAACAGCAGCAGAGAATGTAAGGTGTATGACATCTGCAGTCTTTAAGCAGCACACTGTGTAATTAAACAAAGGTCAAACAGTGTGGGTTTTTAAATGTTTCCCTTTATTGATTAATTTTGATCTTGCAAAAAGGTACACAAACTTTTGTGCATTTGTACACACCATTTTCCCAATTTAGTGAATATAATTTATCTATACAGGAGGCAAAAAAAATGTGGGTACTTTAAAGGCGCTGTGCTTGACATTCAGAACATCAATATAGCGCCAAACAAATATTTCCTATGTATAGATATATCGGAAATGGCATCCTAAGCAAAGAATAAAGTCACACTCCCTCTGTGTGTTGTAATCCGAGTTTATCTGTTTTTGTTTTTAAAACCGGGTCAGTTTCATGTGCATGATAGTGTATGTAGCCATGAAAAAACCAAGGGGGTAAGCGGGCGTCCACAAAGCGTAGCTCGTATGGCGCCATTTTAATTCTACAAAGCACTCACCTGCCGTTAGCATTCCATTGACTGCCATTCATTTTGGCGCCACTTTGACAGTGAATAACTTTACATTGGAAGCATGTAAAGAGTCTATTTGTCCATTATTCATTTCTAAAGAAACACAACAATGTATAAAAGGCTACATTGTCTTATACCTCACGTTATGGCTCCATAGCAGATGTTTTTGTAAAAATAGGCCAATGAGTGTGTCATAACCAAGCAACTTGCTAACGCGTAGTCGACAAATCACTGTATTGTCACAAATGCTTTTTTTACTCCTTATTTGTGTCTTTACTGAGCTTTTCTTATTAGTGTTTGGTAATGTTTGTTTGTTTCTTGCTAAACTTCTAAACCGCCTGCTGCTTTTAAAAGGGATTAGATGTAATGGCCATTCTTTAAGCTCTACTCCCACTTCACCCGCTGACTCTGTCCTTCTACTTAAAATGACATTCATACTGCTTTAGGCTCTTCTAAATTGTGCCACACTGCAACAGAATTGAACTTGTGCCTGTGGTCACCTAAAATTGCAAAAAACACTTCCAACCACATGCTTTTGTTGCCTGTGTTGACACTTGTAATTGTACTTGCTACTGGTTTCAGGAAATCCGAGTATAAAGTACTGGATTTAGTCACATTAGTTTCTTTAAGTGAGCAAAAAGTATTTATCGTCCCTCACAGAAAGTTCCCACAAACAACCTGCCAGTCAGCTTTTTTCTCTGTAAAATTCATGCGAGTAAAGCTGGTGAAAGCGTGTTTCCATCCAATGACTTTAAAGCAAATAAAAACCTGTGTGTAATGACGTCACACACTGTTCTGCAAGCAAATTGGTATATTGAATTGGTTTTAGACCTTTTAATGTGTTTCCAATCATTTTTGCACTAAATCGCGCAACATTTAAGGAAACTTTTGAGATGAAGTTTTTCTAGACCGTGCCGTCTACCAACAAATGATCAATATTGCACAAGTTGTAATAGTGCTTATGTGCCATCTCATAGTGACATATCGAGCTATAATAAGAAAACGACACTATCAACACATCGCTATGATGATGCAGATGCACGTAAATGCCCAACGACAACAGAGGCGGTCTGTGGTGTGTGTGAACCACAGCGCTTGAAACAGTTCTGGGAGATCGTGGTTCAGAAACATTATACAGAAACCCTTTGGTTGAAGCATTTTCGGATGACCATGACAACATTTGATTTTTGATATCTAAAATAGCCATTATATTTTTCTTGTAACTTAAATTCAAAAAGTCTCTTGTCTCCTCGTCCTTCCACTTACATCTGTCTTTGTTGACACCCACCATGTGTGCAGACAGAGAGGAAACACTGGGCGGAAATGAACTAAACCTTTTGTGGCGGGGTGCAACCATAAAATGACCTAAAACTTAATCGGAAGTCATTATTTATTTGGCAGATAACGTTTCCATCACGGTTTTGTCGCATACGCCGTATATTAATTGAGATAAAATCCGATGAGACCGGACGTATTTCCTCGGAGTTGACATTCATGAAATTCAATCAAATTTTACTGTTTCCATAAGGTGTTTTTCATTCAATATCACTTAATTTGGATAAAAACTTGGGGATGGAAACATAGCTTGTGTCATTCCAGGTAGGCAAGGACTGGTGCTCTGTGACTTGGTGACAGAGGTGGTAAAAGATTAAATGTGGCCACGCACCTACAGAGCTTCATCTTAATCTTTCCCTTTGGCATCCACATCACTAAAACTGTCTCTGAATGTACTTCATACTGATTACTTCTTCTTCTTAAGGACTGTGGGAAGGCGTGTTCCCTGCACATTTCCTTTTCTTTTTTGAGATAACAAGGATGAAAAAGGGGACTAAAAGCAGAGGCAGGCGTCGGCTTGTGTTCGTAGCCAGGTATTTGTGGTTACAGAGACAAACATTATAGGAGCATCTCAGGTAACATTTTGTGTGGGAGACTTTGTCTGTCTTTGTCAAGCAACTGTTTTTGCTGTGTCAGTGGTCCTGCAACTGCAAAAACCACTATCGCTGCAAAGGCAATGAGCAGCTACCGGCCATCTTTTTATGTGTGCAGATAGTTCTTATCCAACAAAGTATGTTAAAGAGACTGTCATGCAGCATGTACTGACACTACATCAAGCGACGAGCCCAGCAAATGTAGCCTTGCTTGTGGGTTTGTGAAATGTAAACTCGGCTGACTGACAGATCTTTCCCTTATGTACATGTTGGGCAATGATAAAAGGACTGAATCTAAGTTAGAGACTTACACACACACACACACACATACACACACACAGAAGATCAGTGAAAGGGATGAGATGTACGTGTGATTCTATTCTAACCAGTTGTGGCTTCCTGCATGCAAGTAGACAGCTTCCTCTTTACTGCAAAATGTTGCTAGCAGCTTTTTTTCTTTTTTGTATGAACTTGTCTTCTAAAAACTGAACTTAGAGCTGTCCTGCCAGTCAGTTTGGTTTCACCAGTGTTTGCATTTATTTCATCATAAAATCCACTATGATCAGATAACTGATTGTGGGGGGAAAAAATCTGATTTATAAATAACAGCGAGAGGCTTTTAAACCGTTCATCAGAAATACATTTAAACCAGACAAAGATGAAATGTGCAGGGGAATATCTTCTTTACAGAAGCTTTCTCATTTGTAGTTGGGAGAGTTTTACTTCTGAGCATTCATTTATTTTAAGAGAGAGTCTGAAGCCTAAATGTGTATGCATACAGTCATACATATGTTATTGCTTGCATTCCATTACTTATTCCCGCAGAGAAGGGTACCCACAGATAATACTCTATCAAGGGCATTTGGGAGTAGATTCAAGGTGTCGGTCAGTATTTTCTTGGTCACAGATCTGACAAAGTCAAGCTTTCAGCTTCTTTTATTTTTTAATTTAGTTACCTTTCCAGGGTGTCCGCAGGATTTAAAAAGTATTAAAAGGTAGTACAGCAAATTACTAAAAATGAAGACCATTAAAAGGTATTAAATGCCATTGTACATTGTATGATTCTTTTTTTGAATATTTTTTTTGTGAACTATGAGTTAATTCAATTCATTTTAATATGTCTATTTAAGTTGATCTTGTGAAGTTTGTGTGATATTGTATCCTATCTGGAATCAGTCAATTATCTATCTTAGCCTGACAAGATGTTGGGTCTGCTAACACACCATTGGCAGGGTTCAATCCGAGTGGGGGGGGGATTAAACAGTTGTCTTTCAAATCCCCTCTGCCGAAATAGGATAGCGCATCTACCAACCAGAGCAACAAAGATGCTAGCGGAGCTAGTTGATAGATTAAACTTTTGCTGGATCCGGTCGGCAAAACTCTGGATGAAAGATTTTGCGTGCTGAACTGGATGACTTGAGGCTGCTGAACATCAAGCTCCTTAACAGCTCTGACAGCCAGGCAACCTAGACAAACATGGGCAAATGCAAAAAACCATCAGTAAAACTTGGATGGGGTTTAACGCTCTTTGGTCGCATATGCAATGTACCATCCATAAATCTGAAATACGCAGTGAACAGTTATGAATCTTCCAGATTCTGTGCTGCTGCTACCGTTGGGTCTACATCGGGTTCTCCTTCATCATACAGTCATACAGCCTGACTTGTATCCCAATTCCTTTGACAGATTGTTATTCTTCCCAAGGAAGTATGGCAACATCTGTACAATCAGAGGAATGTTACACAAAGTTGGCACAGTTTTTCACCTTAGTTGTGTTTATTTCTTTTTTAAGACACCAAATTAGCTGCTTTGGTGGTAAATAGGTCCCAGGGCATGAAAATGTCACTTTATTAGGTTTTTTAACATTAATATGAGTTCCCTCTTTGGCTAGAAATGGCAATAGGTGTAAACCGAACCCTGGGTATCCTGCTCTGCCTTTGAGAAAATGAAAGGTCAGATTGGCCGATGTGGAATCGTTCTCCTTATGAGGTCATAAGGGGCAAGGTCACCTCTCCTTTCTCTGCTTTGCATGCCAAAAGAATTTGCCCCCCATCATGAGAGAGAGACCTTTTAAAGTATTGTATGGTTCTATTTGTTCACTCTTTAAGATTCAAGTGTTGGTTTTAACAGGCTGGAATTGTTGATTTCATCAAGTACTACTATAGGACTCTACTGCAGCAGAAAAGTAACCCTTAGAATTAAATGTTATTCTAAAGGTGGAACAAATGCAAGATGTTTCCAAAGTCAGAGAGTCTCGATCTTTTGTTGACTTTCTGCATTGTTATATTGACCAAGAGGGTGACGTTTTATGAATCTCAAACTCCGTTGGTTAGATGGTTAGAAACATATTGCTGTATAAACAAGGGAATTTCCCCGCTGTGGGATGAATAAAGTATCATCTAATCTAAACCTGCAACTCAATGGCGTGTTGGTTTTAAAAAATATTGAGAAGGTATTAAAAATGGTATTAAAAAGTGTAGAATTTACCTACAGGATTTCTGTGTATACCGAGCATTTCCCTCTCCCTAATTTATGCACATGTTTATAAAGCAGCTCACTAACTGACATTTAATTCAACAGTAGAGTAGGAGATAAACTAAATGCAACAATCAAAACGATCTTCAATAAATAGATCAAATAAAAGAATGAATTAGAAGTTAATGGCACGAAAAAGTAAATAAATAAATAAATCAGTGGGTTGACTAAAGAAGCATTTACATGACCTTTAAATAATTCCAAACGCCCAATAATAATCCCATCTGATGTGACACTATAAACACTGCCATTGCGTTGTCTCTGTGAATCTATATTCTTACACAGTTGTTGTTGCAAGAGAGTAAAGTAGAGGACCGAGTTTATTTGCGGAAGGGACAATATTGAAGCACAATATGTTGCTTGTGTCGGTCAGCAGTGTGTCATTGCGGCTTGTGCACAGATCTGACTTCTGTTTCTCAGTGTGCTATGCAATGCTCTCTTTACACCATCAGACACACACACACACACACACACACACACACACATACACACAACTATCTGTTGATGCACCAATGTTTCATTTGATGTTCTTCAATATCACCCAGCTCTAGTTGGTAGGGACATGTAGTTTATAAAACACAATGTTTCATTATAAATTACACAACCCAACAATATAACGACCTCCAAGTCCAGCTGGATTGTTTAGATGAATAATAACAGAAATGTTTGGATCGTTTCTAAAATGTGAGGATTTTTCTGCATTGGAGACTTTTACTTTTAATACTGTAAGTACATTTTCCTGGTGATACTTACAGTAACATTTTCAATGCAGAACTTTAACATGTAAGAGTATTTTTACAGTATGGTAGTACCTTTACTCAAGTCACTGAATTGAGAACTTCTTCCACCACTGCAGAGTCCTGCTGTATTTTCATTGATCTGGCAAAGCGGGTACATAAGTACCATGCAGGTGCCTCCAATCCTTTGAAATCTCTCTCTGCAAGTGTCAGTGCCACACAGCTCAATAGGAGTCCTCTACTTCAATCACAGCCCTAAGAATAAGACGCAGGAGCATGGCGTCTACAGGAAGCTGGTGTGATGTGCCAAGTCCAACAAATGAACCTCTCTCGGATGAAGAAAGATTTGCTTTTGTTCAAAGATTTTCCAACATCTCTGAGTGCTAACAATTAATTCTTTGATAATAGTTTTATCTATCTTATCAAACTATTTCCTTTGCCCACTTTTCGGCAGTATGGTAGTTTGGTTTCAGTTGTACTATTATACCACTAAAAAATACTGATGATCCTTAACGAATGTGGAGGTTAAACATTGATGTTAAAGCCATAGCTCTTTGTCCTTCATATACATGTGATATAACAGGGTCTTTACAGTCCCCAAGTGATTGGCAATAAATTAATAAGCAGCTATTTGGATAATTGTCATTTAAAAGGTCCCATGGCATGAAAATTTCACTCTGAGGTTTTTTTTAACATTAATATGAGTTCCCCCAGCCTGCCTATGGCCCCAAGTGACTAGAAATGGTGATAGGTGTAAACCGAGCCCTGGGTATCCTGCTCTGCCTTTGAGAAGATGAAAGCTCAGATAGGTCAATCTGGAATCTTGCTCCTTATGAGGTCATAAGAGGAAA